>NC_086155.1:110251919-110552005 GCF_035149785.1 Candoia aspera | reverse complement strand
TCCCATTGCAACACACGTTCAGATCGTCAGCAGAGAAGATAATTTTTTGATATCACTAAGGTATCCAGTGATAGTGAAATTATCAGAAAAAAAGCTGTAATTATTATGATTATTTTCTTTCTTTTCCTCTCTCCAACCTGCAAGTATGTTTTGACCAACAACGCAGTATTTTCTATTTTGCAACAGAGAATCCTTTTACCAGAGTAATTAAGTAGCAGAGCAGTGCAATTATTCATAGATAGATACAATATAGTTGTCCTGGATGTTGGCTTAGCTTAGCTATCAATTAATGCTAATAGACATTCATTATATTTTGAAGTACTGTAAAAGCTACATTTATTAAGAAAGATATGAGGATGGGAAAACATCAGTTCTATCTGAACTTCATCTTGGAGGGAGGGAGGACCTTTCCAGAGACTCATTTAAGTAAGAAAAGGTCAGCACTAGGACATCTGTCTTTCACCATCCCCCTAGTGGTCAATAGAGGCTAAGGGCAAAGAGATTATGCAATCTCCAAGAACTTCCTCCTCATCCTGCCTCCCATCTCCTGGGATTTTGGCTCCCCTTCTGTAGTGAAGGCATTCTGGTGCTTTGCCACTGTTCCTCTGCTGCTTTCTGGCTTCTTTGAGTGGGGTTTTACTATGCTTGTTTGTTTGTTTGTTTTTCAAAGTTCTGTTACCGCCCATCTCCCCCAAAAAGGGGGACTCTGGGTGGTTTACAGTAAAATCAACAATTAAAACCATAAAAATATAAATTACAGTATAACAAACCAATAAATAAGAATAAAATAGATACAAAATCCAAGGGGCAAAGATCTTATTCGTTGGGGAGAGATTTACGGTGCTAACCACCCCCAAGAAGAAGTGTTGCCCCTCCCACCCCAGGCAAGGCAGCAGAACCAGGTTTTCAAGTTCTTCCGGAAGGCCTGGAGCAAGGGGCCTTCCTCACCTCCAGGGGCAGAATGTTCCAGAGGGTGGGTGCCACTGCAAAGAAGGCCCGCCTCCTGGACCCCGCCAAGTGGAATTCCCTTACCAGCGGGGTTCGCAGCATGTCCTCTGCATGACCGGGTGGGATGGGTCGATGTTAAAAGGATGAGACGGTCCCTCGGGTAACCTGGTCCCATGCCATGTAGGGCTTTAAAGGTGATAACCAACACCTTGAATTGGACCCGGAAGCAAACTGGTACCCAGTGCAGCTCGTGCAGCAGTGGTGTCACATGTGCCCTTCTTGGGGCACCAGTAACTGCCCACCCGGCCGCATTCTGGACCAGCTGAATCTTCTGGATACTCTTCAAGGGTAGCCCCATGTAGAGTGCATTGCAATAGTCTACGTGGGAGATGACCAGGGTGTGAGTGACTGTTCGGAGGGTATCTCGATCCAGGAAGGGGCGTAACTGGTGCACAACACGGAGTTGCACAAAGGCCCTTTTGGCCACGACTGCCACCTGCTCTTCGAACAGGAGTCGTGAGTCCAGAAGGACCCCCAAGTTACACACCGGGTCTGAATGGGGCAGTGCAACCCCATCGAGAACTAAGGATGATAACTTCCCAGATACAGAGGAGCCATCAACCCACAGCCACTCCATCTTACCAGGGTTCAGCTGAAGCCTGTTGTTCCCCATCCAGACCCCCACAGCCCCCAGTGTCAGGGCCAGCCTCGCTTCGCAATAAGACACAGACTCACTTAATGGATATTAAGGATTTCTGGTTTATTGGAATGATAGCTGACAGAACGAAAAACGGGAACGGGGTAGGTAGTGTGGGGGTGCCCCTTTTATACCCCCCTGTATTGCCCCGGGCTTCCCCACCCCTCAATGCCCCGATCCCTCTTGATGGGACCCTTGATGGCTGCCTGGGCGTTTTCCCCGGTGTCTTCTTTTGTCTCCCTGCGACGGTTGTGTCCTCCGGGGCACCATGTGCATCTTATCTTCATTCCTCTGACGTCTCTCTTTTCAGCTGCTTATGGGTCCATGGGTGTGAGTGCCTTTGGGTGCTTGTGTTAATCCCTGGTTTGATTATCTCCTTCCTCTTTTCCTTAATGATCATGATCCACGTTGTGAGGCTCTTTGTGCCTTGCAAGGAGGTCATGACACCCAGGCACTGAGAGAGGGCAGCTACCGCATCACTTACTTCACCCGGGATGGAGATATATAGCTAAGCATCATCAGCATATTGATGATACCTCATCCCACGGTGACAGATGATCTCACCCAGTGGTTTCATGTAGATGTTAAATAGGAGAGGGGAGAGAACCAAACCCTGCAGGACCCCGCACAAGAGGGGTCAAGGGTTGGATCTCTCATCTTCTATCACCACTGATTGGGACCGGCCCTGGAGGAAGGAAGTGAACCAGTGAACCAGATGCCACCCACCCCCAACTCCCTGAGCAAAAAGGATACCATGGTGGATGGTATTGAAAGCTGCTGAGAGGTCAAGAACAGCCAGGATGGATGCACTCCCTCCATCCCAGTCCCGCCAGAGATCATCCATAAGTGCAACCAATGCAGTCTCTGTCCCATATCCTGGCCTGAAACCTGACTGGAAGGGGTCTAGGTAATCCATTTCATCCAGAATCCTCTGGAGTTGTAACGCCACCACTTCCTCAACCACCTTCTCCAAAAAGGGGAGGTGGGAGACAGGACGGAAATTGTCCAACACAGTAGGGTTCAGTGGTGGTTTCTTGAGGAGGGGGTGTACCAGCACCTCCTTGAAGGCAGCCAGAAACACCCCCTCTCTCAAGAATGTATTGACCATCACCTGGACCCAACCACATGTCACCTCCCGGGCTGCCTTCACCGGCCAGGAAGGGCATGGGTCTAGATGACATGTGGTGGCATTTACAGTCTAGAGGATCCTGTCCACTTCCTTAGGTCCAACAGGATCAAACATGCATAGTAAACCATAATCATGGTTATGATTATTTCTATGCTTACTTTTTTCAACATTCTAGAAAGCAATTGTAGTAAGGGAAGTGCAGGGAAGGTAACAGAACATTGCTAGATGCCTTTCTTAATGCTTTCTGCTGGTCAGCTGGAGGGAAAGACATTGTGGAGAACTACAATCAGCCTGATTGCTTCTGCGGTTTGTGAGAGGCTGGAGACCATAAGGAAGGATCTTTTGTGTGTGTGTGTACTGTACACTCACATACGTGTATGTCTATGTAGAAATGGAATCAGGTTAAAACAAGTCTTTCTGAGACAAAGTTCTGTAATCTGTTCCCTTGTCTGTTTGCAGCTTGCCTTGAACTTTCTCCTATGATGTCACTGCACCCGTCTGTAGCAATACAGATGTTTGCTGATTAGCAGATTCCATCTTGTCCTGTCCCAGCCAAATGCCATCATTAATCTTAATGATTAAATGATAATTTAAAATTTAAAATTTAATATTAAATGATAATTTAACTTTTTAAATAACAATTATTCTCAATGCCCTCATAAAATAACAAATTTACAAAGCTTGCCTAATCCCATTGCCTATATTACATATCACTTCTTTTTGCAGAAGAGCTTTAATACCTTTTCTCCCTCATCCTTTAACTTTGATTTGGTTTTCTGCTGTCATACACACATGTGCACACACACACATACACACACAAAGAGTAAAGCCAACTGAGCACAGGTTAGATCCTTTATTAGGACTTAACTTGTGACAATAAGAGCAGTGAAGCATACTCACTTCTCTGCTCTTATTGTGTGTGCAGATGTGTGCGCAGATAGTCAGATGGTGGCCTGTTCAGGATGACTAGGACCAGAGGAGCCCTTGCTGGGCTGCTGTGAGGAATATTCTCAGCATCTGTCAAATAGAGTTGCTTGACTTCACTCGAAGTTGGATGCCAGCTGGGCAGATCCTATGGAAGTGACTGAGGCACATCAGGGCTCTTTTATCTGGAAAGAATTTGAGACAGTTACTCCCAAGGAAGTGGACAGGCTCCACAGGGTTGTGAGTTCTGCCACCTGTGTTCCCCTCCTGGTTGGTTAAGGCCTCCTAGGAGATGGCATGCAGTTGGGTCCAAGAGATTATTAATGCCTCTTTGAGGGAGGGGGTGGTGCTGCCTGCACTGAAGGAGGCAGTGGTATGGCCACTGTCTTTGGATCTGACCATGTTAGACAACTTTAATCCAGTCTTAAACCTTCCCTTCTCAGGGGAGGTTGTTGAGCGGGTGGTAGCTTCGTAGGGCCCTGGATGAAGTGGATTACCTAGGCCATTTTCAGTCAGGATTTAGGCAAGGCTACAGCACTGAGACAGCATTGGTCACACTTATGGATGACTTGTGGAGAGCCTAGGACAGGAGTGGTGCATCCATCCTGGTCCTCCTGGATCTCTCAGCAGCATTTGTTACCATCAACCACATTATCTTTCTGGGCCAGCTCCAGGTGTTGGGAATAAGGGGTATTGTTTGATGGTAGTGAGGGGCACTGTTTTTCTCCTCCTTCCTCTATGGCAGGTTCCAGTTGGTGTTGTGGGGGGCGGCAAGAGATCAAGTCTAGGCCACTGACATGCAGGGTGCCTCAGGGCTTGGGTCTTTCACCCCTCCTCTTTGACAGCTACATGAGATCGCTGGGAGAGGTCATCTGACAGCATGGAATGTGCTATCACCAGTACACTGACGATGCCCAGTTATATATCTCCACCTCTGGCCAACCAAGTGACGCTGTCCCAGTGTTGGTCGAGTGCCTGGAGGCTGTAAGGGTTTGGATGGGGAGGAATTGGCTTCGCTCAGCCCTGGCTCTGAGTTTTTAGCCCCCTGGTTCAGTTGAAATACCAGCTTTGACTCTTGCCAGGGTTGTACTCCCCTGGACGGAGCTAGTGCACAATTTGGAGGTCCCCCTGGACTTGCAGCTCCTGCTTGAGGAGTAGGTGGCAGCCGCGGCTAGGGGAACCTTTCCACAGATTGGTACATCTTGTGTACCAATCATGCCCATTCTTGGACCAGAAGGCGTTGTCTGTGGTCACTTATGTCCTGGTCACATCCTAGTTGGATTACTGCAATGAGCTGTACATGGGGCTGGCTTTGAAGACCATCTGGAAATTACAGCTGGTCTGAGCAGCATGTATAGTTTGCCCGTTTTATACCACTGCTGTGTGAGCTGCACTGGCTTCCAGTTTCTTTCCAGGGTGATTCAAGGTGTGGGTTATCACCTGAATGACACAGGGTTAGGTTGACTGCATGACCACCTCTCCCTGAAGGTATCTGCCTGTTCCACTAGGTCTGACAGGGTGGGCATGCTCCAGGCCTCTTCCCTTAAATGTTGCCATCTAGTGGAACCTAGGCAGTAGCCTTCTTAGTGGTGACCCCTGCTCTTTGGTACAACCTTCCCTATCCTCAGGCAAAATATATCTAACTAGGAATACAAGGCAACATTTTTGTGACAGAAGTGTGTGTATGGATACTTATCTATACTTCCTGAAAACTAGCCTCATTTCTCTTCCCTTGGGGATCTGGCAGTCATCCTTAGTAATTGTAGCATGCAGTGAATATCTACTCAGGTAATAGTTTTGCAGGACTAGGTGACGTTGGCTACAGTATCAAGGGATGATCTTCCTGCTCTTCTTCCAATATGATACTCAGACCACATATCAGTAATACACTTTGGTTCTTTGAACAATAAAATAGTTTTTGTGTAAAAAATTAATGGACAAAATTCTGACATCGGAAATGACATAATTTAGAAAACATAAGGTAATCACTAACCTACTATTGACCTCAAAGTAATCATTCTCTTGCAAAGGAGGTTCAGTGGGTGGCTCCAAAATAAAATTCCATTATTCTTGGCCTGAATAAAGATGTACTATCTTGTGAAAATTCATAATGACTCTAAGGTGCCTGTGTCATGATTTTGTTGTAGATAGTCATATTCATATTTTTATACTATTACGTTTTAACTGAATTATTGCAGACTATGCTTTTTTGCACACTATAACAATTCAACCTCATGGATTGTTGTTTTTTTGTCTCCCATGTTTATTTACACCTTCCAAATGAGGATAGTGCTTCATGCCTCTGATGACACAGATTCTAGTCCTTGAAAGCTTATTCCATCCTACCGTACTGCCATGTGTTGAAGGCTTCCAAGTGTCCTTCCCAAACATGTGCCCTTTCCTTTACCAGGTACAGCTGTGTTCCTAATGCCCATGACTTCCCTGAGTTCGGGCCTCTTATCTCCCTTCCCATTCTGGCTTAAAGCCATGCAGATAAGGTTTTCAGGGCTCTCGCCATTTGTTCCTGCCCTTGTGAGGTACAGCCCATTTCTGCCCATACTGGTGATTGCAGGCCATGGTCTAGAAATCAAAGTCTTTCCTGATGACACCATTTATTTTTTTATTTTATTTTATTTTTTATTTTATTTATTATTCAAATTTTATTACTGCCTGTCTTCCCCAAAAAAGTGGGACTCTTAGCCACTAGTTCAATTCCAGGATCCTGCTTTTTCTTTTTGTCCCTTGACTATTAATGGAAAGGATGAATAAAACACTGCTTGCATCCCCAGCTCTCTCCCCATCCTATCAGGGCTTTATAGTTGCTTGTAACCTTTTGATGTATTTTTCTTCTTCAAACAGTATATTTTGTCCCCATGTGTGTAAGCAGAAAAGGGTCAGGATCAGTGATAAATCTAGGTAAGTTTTGCACCATGTCCTGGATATGTGCATCAGGAAAACAGAATGCTTGTAATAGCTTGTCCAGTCCACACACTACAGGTAGTCCTCACTTAATGACCTGCTGAAAAAAACAACTTAAGACCAGTCCTCACACGACTGTCGCAGCATCACCACGGTCACATGATCACAATTCAGGAGCTTGGCAACCAGTTTGCATTTATAACCTTCAGCATCCCATGGTCATGTGATCACCATTTTCAACTTTCCTGGCTGACTTCTGGCAAGCAAAATCAATGAGGAACTGTGTGATTCGCTTAATGACCATGTGGTTCACTTAATGCCCATGGTGATTTGTTAAATAACCGCCATGAAAAAAGGTAGTAAAATCGGGTTGGATTCTCTTAATGACCACTTCACTTAGCAACTGAAATTCCAGTCCCAACTGTGGTTGTTAAGTGAGGACTACCTGTACTGCTTCTGACCCTGTGACAGTCAATCTTGCACAATTATTACTCATTTCCTCCTCCTTGGTGAAGAACTTGATTTTAGTAATCCCTGGAGATTTGAGAGTCCCTTCCGTTTTCTGGAGAGATTGAAATTATCTGAACTCTCTCATCTCCCTCAGAAAACTTCTTTATTCTTGTTTATTCTTCTGTTTACTCACCTTGGTCACTGCCCTGGACTGTCTTCTTTCTAGAGAGGGCTGGCTGAGATGGAACAGCTAGTTAAGGAATGTAACTAAGCTCCATCAGAGCTTTGATCACTTGATCAGTAAATAAGATCCTTTTCCTCAAACTATATACTCAGCAAGCAAAGCATATACACCCCCAACTAAAAAACTATACAGCCCCTGGCCAAAAAAATCCTTCCCCAAACTCAGCAGTTCACCAGCATCCTTATAAAATTCCCCTGTTGCTGTTTGCTCTCCTGTTTGCTTGCTCTGGTCATGGGCTCCCAGCTGTTGCCTGTCCTCTTTTTAAAGACTGCTGGTTGAGCCTTAGAATATTCCAGCAAAGATTTTTGTGACAAAGAAAAGCAAAATTGATAAAAAGTCTTTAAAAAAAAAAGGTAACAGATTAATCAATAGGAGCCAAACTGGCTATAAGGCATGCCCAGCATCTGCCAGACTGAATTCCACAGACATTGAATTTTCTATTTTACCAAGTTTAATGGTTATTAAGAAATGCTGTAGCTTTTGAATTTGATATTATAAGAAAAAATAATTGACAGCCTCATGAAAATTGAACAATTGGTATTATTCCTTTCTGTGATTCAGCCGGGGAAAAAACTTTGAAAATCACTAGATGATAAGTCAGCTGGTAATAATGCCTATCTATCCATCCATCCATCCATCCATCCATCCATCCATCCATCCATCCATCCATCCATCTATGCTATACTCATTTATTTAAATCCCTATAAAAATAGATAGGGATAAAAAAGTGGTAACTATGTCTAAGATTTTACATTTTTTTGCTTGCATGGATTTTCAGGAAAAAAAAATTAAACTGCATATACATTGCATATGAATTTCTTCCCCCATCTTTCTGATTAGAATGCAATTTCTTGTCCTGTTTTTATTTTGTCCACTGCTTTTCTCATTTTCAGGTTTGACCAATCAAACCTTTCAAAAATAAACATAATCAAAAATATGTTTGGCTTAATTTCTTATGTGTTCTTATTCACTCACACTGGAAAACGTCAGGAAATCATGCCTGCTCAGGGCATATTTTGGCAATAAATGGGTATCGTGGATCAACTGATATGGTGTTCTAGTGTGGTTATTTCCAGCTTCACCATTACTTAGGAGCTAGATGATTGAGAAAGATTGAGAGACCCAAGTCCCAGATTTTTCTGCTTATTAGAACAGACACCTAAAATGTATACAACATAATCTAAATTTACCCTCCAGTTTGTGCCTGGGTTTGCACAGCATATTTACAAATACTTGACTAAGCTCACTATCTCATACGAACCCAGTCAAAAACATGTTAATTTATAGCTCATTGTGTTGGGTGGACCCAAGCATTCAATATATCACTACCCAATGGGTAACTGATACATCATCCAAGAAAAATACAGTTAGAAAGGAATGTAAATGTCAGCTTGGCCCATCTCCTAGGTGCAACACAGAGGTGACAGGTTCTTCCTTATCCCTCTTGTCCACACATGGTTTGGCTGGTTATGTAGTACTGAAACAAAATACTGTTCAGGAGTGCTGTTCCTCTGTTGTGAGAATGAGCAAAAGGAGAGAAAAAGACTACGCAGCCATCCAGCTTCAAGAAACAGTACAAAATATAATACAAATTAAGTAATATCTTAACTATTTTTAATCACTTTATAGCTTGAGTAAACACAGAAAACGTTTAGCACAACATATTAAAGCAAAATCTTTTAGTTCTTAGAATGTGCAGATCAGTAGTTTTGGACTTTCTCTCAATTGCATGTTTCATTTGAGTGGAATTTTTCCAGATGTACCAAAGGAGATGGATAGAGAATCTTTAGAAGAACTCAGACATTTTAACTAGATTTTAGAGTAAACAGTCCACAACTGTTTTAAACTTCACTTTTAAGAAGCCACACACTCTGGTGCTTCCCTGTAAAGTTCTGCACATGTGTGTGAGAGGTAGAGAGAGCAAGCAGGGGAGTACTGGCTGAATAGGCTTCCTATTCTTCCCACAGTAATAATTACTTATTTGTGGTTATTGATTGCATTTATATCCTGCCACAATCCAACGACTTTGGCGACTTTCATGATAATTTTTGCAGATATCAGCGATATCACCAGGGGAAGCTTAGAAAGGAGACTTTGAAAGGAATTAAGCAGGAATATCGCAGGAGAGAAACTCTTACAGCCACAGCGCCTGCAGGATTTCAGAGGCAAGAGTGGAGATCACACCTGTAGCGTGCAAACGCTACTAGTCTGAATGGATAGACTTCTAGCAAGAATCATCGACAGATTCTTGCTGACGTGGTAGTAACTGATTTTTGCTGACGTAACGCAGACACGTGTTGTTCCGTTCGGATGAATGCCAGGTCACGTTTGGGTGGCGCAGCGTGCCTTACACCCAAAAATAAGAGCCACACGCGGGCCCATTGCGGCAGTCCTCCTTCTCCCCTCTTCCAGCTGCATCCCTTTCCGCTCCAGGCGCGCACTGGGGCAACCGGGGTGTCCCCGAAATGCACCCAAGGCAGCTCAAGACAAGGAAGGGGCAAGCTAGATCAGGCCCGCAACTTGGGTCTCTGTCACCCGGGGCAAACGTGGATTCCGCGCCCACTTTTGGCCCCCAACCCCAACCAACGCTCATTTTGGCGCCTCCCAGCGCTCATTTTGGTGCCTCCCCAGCGCGGTGCCCGGAGCACATGCCCCGCTTGCCCCCCCGCCCCCTCTAGTTGAGGCCACTATCTGGTGGCTGGGGAGAAGCGAAGCCAGTTGGCCCTAGGCCCGCCTTGCTTTCGTCAACAAGGCACAACAACGGTGGAAGAATGAAGCCAAGGGATTTGCGCTGGTGCAGGGCAAATTCCGAGGGAGGGGAGGGGAGGGGAGGGGTGGGGTGGAGGTTACGGGTGGTGAGGAAGAGGGGGAGGAGGTGGGACCTTGACACTCCGCTCCAATAGAACGAAGGGCGAGCGAGCCTTTATCACGCGCTGCGAAGCAGTTCTCTCCCTCTTTCGCCTGCAAGAGCTCCGAGAAGCAGCTGCAGCCCCCCCTCGCGAAGAAGCCAAGAGGCGAAGCTAGGATGGCCCCGGCGGCAGCTGCAGGAGTGCCCACCCTGACTAAAGTGCTGATCAGCGACAGCCTGGACCCTTGCTGCAAGCAGATCCTGGTGGCGGCCGGAATCCAAGTCCTAGAGAAAACTAACCTCAGCAAGGAGCAGTTGCAGACCGAGATCAGGGTGAGACCAAAAAACCTCGCTTCTCCACTCCAGGCACCAAACAACCTCCTGGATAAGTTTCCACTGCCTGAAGAAGGGAGAGAAAACGTTTAGTTAGGCAAGATAGAGTCGGAGGACCAACTTTGATACCGCCGCCCCGGTTTCCAGCCGTGTTCACGAATTCATATCTAGAAAGAGTGGCGGGACTACAGTCTTTTGCTGCATTTTGCTTAAGAGGAAAAGGGGGTTGGGGATAAGGAGTCCGCTTCGCTATTTCAGTCTTCCCAGGCTCAGACCCGTCCGTCTAGGCTCTCGTTGTGATCCGATGGTTGAGGCATAAGGGTGTAGCGAAGCGAGATTTGTTCCTGCTTAGAGTTCCTAACTCACCCTCTGTGTGCTTTGCTTTAATGGTTCCTGTTAGTCCGGGCTTTCCTATTTCGTTTTGTTTGTGTTTTTTACTTGTTTTATCTACTGTTATATTTTGTAAGCTGCCCAGAGTCCGCTGGAGCAGGCGACTATAATAAATTGAATAAATAAGTAAATAATACGTGTGTTGCAGGATGGAAAGTGGGTGCACAATGTGCAACCACTCTGCTGCCGTGGTAGTGGAGAAAATAACAGATTCCAGAGTCGTGTCTGGATTGCTCCAGTAGAGATTGCTTAGTCGGCAAATCTAGAGGCCCAAGTCCAGACCTTTTAAGTTTTTCTTTAAAAGATATCTTGCTTTGGGGATGATGGGAGAATTGGGAAATGAATCTGGAGAATTGGGGGTGACTGGATAATTGTGGAACGAACCCTACCCGATTGATTTGTTTCTTGAAGAAACGTTTGTCCTTCAAACTCAGTGGGAGGGAGAGCGCCAGTCGCGGCCAGAGCCTGCTGTGTTTTGCATAACCTCACCTCATTCTTTTGCCCCAATCATGTTGGAATAGAACTAAGAGAGCTAGTTGGGAACGGGCCCAATTCATCCTTGGCTCTCTTCCCCAGACGCCTGCGGGGAAGCAACTGTTGAAATTAGGCTATTCCGGATGGCTTCCAGAACATTTTGCAAATTAGAAAGAGGAAGTTGGTGGGGTTCTGTTGAAGAAATGCTGTCTGTCCTTGTTTCCAGCTCATGTTTGGAGGAGTGAGGGAGACAAAATTTGCTTGGCTTCATTTTAAGCTTGTGGAACAGGAAGGGAACTTGCCTGTACCTGTCTGACATCAAAGAAAGCTAAAAGTAGATAATTGACTTAACATTCCTCATGCTTTGCCTATTAGGAGACAAGAGAGTAGAAAGATCTGCAACCTGATGAGTCCTATGCAGGATGAGTCCATAGCAGTCCTATGCTGCTTCCTGGTGATCAGTATAAGTAAAAACACCACACAGGATATACACTGTGTAAAACCAGAAAAATATCTTTCCCTTGCTCCCCAGGGGGTGGTGGTAGAAGTTACGTAAAACCTTGTATATGAGAACATGGCATAATGTAACATCCATATCTGTCTGGTCTGAGAGCTTAAGAAAAGGAAGGTGGACTGTATATTCCATTCCACAAATAGATTCTTTAAAAAATGGAAGTCTTGATGGCTGTAATCTGTGACTCAGTTTGAACCTTGTCCAGAAAAATCAGTGAGCTGGGGGCACCATGTGGGCCCAGGGAGCATCCTGGGGATAGAGAAAATGATGGGAGCCGGACCTGTGCTTTGTGTGTCGCCTCATTTTTTTCCTTCAGTGCAATGTATCACCATATATGTTAGAGTATTTGTTCTTTTTCTGCATAGGTTTTACAATGCACATATGTGGAATTGCTTTCTTTTCCCCCTTTTTTCTTTTGTGAAATGGACACTGGAATAGAGAATTGATTTTAAAAGAATGGTTTAGCTCAGTACCCGTAGTACTGCCTTGTACTTAGTTCCTTTGGAGAATTACTTTTCTTTTAGCCTCAGACATTTGCCTTCTGCAAGTGACTGTTTTATGTTTGCCTGTACACATGAATGGGCAAGTTTTCTCCATTATAAAAACATATTCAATATCTCAAATACCAAATATCCCCACTAGCAAGAAACCTTGGAGGGCTTTACTTATGAAGTTTCCTGTTTAGAGAGAGGAATAGAGGGCACGTTTCCTAAGCCTTGATTATAGTCCTCTGGGTGGCTCTGTGGTCCCTCCCCATCCAGTTGCTGATTGGAGTTTGATTTCTTCAGGACTGTGATGGGCTCATTGTACGCTCAGCAACCAAAGTGACTGCAGAGGTCATCAATGCAGCGGAGAAGTTGCAGGTCATTGGGAGAGCCGGCACTGGGGTTGACAATGTGGATGTGGAGGCTGCTACAAGGAAAGGAATCCTAGTCATGAAGTAAGTCACCAAGAGGTTGCCAGAGAGCAGCGGAATCCCCTGTTTTATGCGTGCTCTACATGGAGGAGAACGCAGAGGTTGCCCGGCACCGAACTCCAGAGCAGGCCTATCTGGTCTGACCTTCAGCTCCAGGATTTGCTCACAAAGCAGGGGGTTCATGAGCACCGAGTCAGCAGGCTTCTTTCTGAAAGACATTTGCTGTAACTCACTGAAAGCAATTTTAGTTGGCTGAGTTTTAAGAGACTATGCTTTTCCTTCTAAGGATGAGCACATATGGTGCTATGCTTCTGTAGCGATGATGCCCATCTCCCTTTCCCAGCTCTAAGTTTAGAGATGTGGGAAGCCCTTTCTGGAGAAGTGAATGCCCAGCACAACTAGAGGGATGATCTCTACATCTTCTGTAATGCAAGAATGTGGTGATCTGCAGAGCCACTGTGAAGCCAAAGGGGAGAGTTGGGGTTATTTTAACCCTGAGCCCCTCAAGCTTTAGTTTGGGCTGCTTTTGATGCTGAGAAGACAAAACTTTCTGTGGTCCAGAGCCAAAGCAGCCAGCCTCCAGATCTTTTCTATCCAGTGAAGCATTGTTCTGTATAGTCTTTTTATTTTTTTGACTGCCCAGCACTGAAATGGCAATCTGAAGTGGAGTTGAAACAGATTTTGCCTCCTGTCCTAGCTTCAGACCAGGGGCTTTTCTTGCATTGTCTTTGGAAGACACCAGTTCACTTACCTTGCATGACTGGCAAGTGGGTATATTGAATACCCTTTTTGTTTGACTTGCAATAATTTCTTGCCCTGTTTGCAACTCCAGAACCACCTACCAAGTATGGACTAGAAAGGGTTCAGGATGCTCCCATATATTGAAAAATGGATGAAAATTAAGTTTATATGGCTCCAAATAAATACTTCAGGTGGGAACTTAGGATGCTCCAATATGCTTTTTTTTCCATGTAAGCCACCACCAATCTTAGACAAAGAATTACCACTACCAACAATCAACAAAAAATCAAAAACAATTTGATCTTTTAAAAACAGAGGTAAGTAGGTACTGAGTCATGGAATCTCCTGATCTTAAGATATGTTCAGCTGAGGGTTCTTAACTGCACTTACTAATGATTTTTACAAGGGGTCCAGAAGATGTTGTTCTCCACTAGTACCCTTGCATCATCTTAACATGATTTTTCTTTATGGAAAATCTGTTAAGGAGGAAAAGACAGAATAACTGCAATAACTTTTGACTAAGTAGTATCAAGAGTCCTCTTCCTGAAAACACTTAGTTCTGAAATCTGAGCTCAGATTGCTTCAGATCTTTGCTTTTGCGCATAGGACCCATTTGCTGGAACACTTAGCTATTAAGATTACACTTCTCTTGCACAGTAAGGTAGTCCTCAACTTACAACCATTCATTTAGCAACCATTCGAAGTCACAATGACGCTGGAAAATGACTTACAACCAGTCCTTGCACTTATGACTGTCACAGCATCCCCACGATCACATGATCAAAATTCAGGCACTTGGCAACTGGCATGTATTTACGACAGTTGCAGTGTCCCAGGGTCATGTGATCCCCATCTGTGACCTTATCACCTGGTTTCTGACAAGCAAAGTCAATGGGGAACCATGTGATTCACTTAACGACCACAGTGATTCACTTAACCACCACAAAAATGTCATAAAATTGGGTGCAGTCATGTGATGCCTTGCTTAATGACCACACCACTTAACAACAAATTTTCTGGTCCTTATTGTAGTTTTAAGTTGAGGACTACCTGTAGTTGTTGCTGCAAAAGTCAGAATAAGGGCAGTGATCTTTCAAACTACAACCAAGGGTGGGGGGTGATTTCCTTTCCCTACCTGCCAAACCGAGCATGCCATTTCCTTGCCTGTGATAAACTCTTCTCTTAAGATCTTTAGCCTCTTGTTTCCTCCCTTGTTCCTTCATAGGATGAGGATCATTTCCTTCTTTCCACATCCATCACTGCAATGATGTTAGGATCAGGAAAAGAGAAATAGGATAAACACAGTCTTTGTTCTCATCCTAGGGACAGCTATTAAAATCAATCTATGCAGCTCAGCTTGGAGGAAGGAACTAGCAGGTGGAGTCAGAAAACATTCCCCCTTATCCTTGCCAAAGCTAGAACTGCTTGAGTGACAGCAATTCCTATTGGCTTTGGGGAAGAAAATACTATCTTTTTTGCCTTCCAGGTTGCTTTCAAGGTTAACTGCCCAGAGTCATCGTTATATGAGATGGGCAGTGAATAAATATGATAGATAGATAGATAAAATGTTGTGTTTCTGCCTTCACCTCTAAGTGACGCCTGTGCTCTGTTTTCATCGTTCATTTAAAATGCACTCTGATCACTGGAATACCTCTGAAACTGATAAAATGGATTTTAATCATTTAACTTAATTCAGAGAGGAACTACCTATGGTCTTAGGGCCACATGCAGCCTCACAAGATGTACTACCAAAGTACAGTTTTTAATGTGACAGAACATTGAACATTAACCGTGATTCCAATCTCATTGTCACAGCTGAGTTGGAGTCTGCAAACCCTGGATTTTCCTGATTTTACTCCTACAGCTCTAAACCATGGTTTAAGTTTACATTTTAATGTGTGGTCCCTAAGTGATTATTTGGGCAATGCAAGTAGTGAAAAAAATTGTCTGTTTGCAGAAACAGATTGAGGTTCCTCAAAGAAAAGGGAAAGTGTATGGGGAAGAGCAAACCATGATATTTTTCCTGCAAAAAATACTGAAGGACTTACATGTGGTGTTTAGTTTGAGGGATCAGATGAATTGCTGGTGGATACTTTTTGAAATCTGCTTAGAGGCTGGGATGAAAGGTCCTTCTTTTCTTCACGGGATGCTTCCCATTCTTCTAGCTACTCACCATGCAAAGGATTGAAAGCACAATTTCAGTTCAGGGGCCACTATCTTTTAGAACCCCTTGAAGAGCATTTGTTTCTTTTTCACTCAACAGCCTGAGTCATAGCGTCCACTTGAAATGCTACTTTAGCTTTGGGAAAACAATGTGTATAAAACAAGAGTGCATAGAACCATATTTTGATTTGTTTTCCCAGTGAATAGGAACTGCTAACTCTACATTTCTTTCTCTTTGTTTTGCCTCATAGCACCCCCACTGGCAACAGCCTCAGTGCAGCAGAGCTGACATGTGGTATGATCATGAGTCTGGCCAGGTAAGTAATACCGTTTCTGGGAAGGAATGGAACATCCCAGCAGGAGCACAGGCTACCTTGAACTTCTGTGTCTTGCAAGTCAGAAAATATCAAACAATCACAGGGGAAAGAATTAAAATCCCCTAAGGTGTCGGGAGGGAATGTGCCTATTATGCAGGCAGTTGTAGTTAACTGTGTTGGACTGATTGACTGACTACACTCGTAACTTACATTTCCAAACATGGGATATAAATGTAGTAAGTAAATAAGTCTTAATGCAGAGGCTCTGGCTACTTCTGTAGTAGGCATACGATTGGTAATAGCAAAATATATAGTTTTAGCATCAAAATTCAGCAACTCATCAAATAAAAATAATGAGAAATAACAGTGTCCACCTGATTAGTGTTATTTGCAGTAACAGTGTCCATGCCTAGGGCCTTTTTATCAAAGACTGTTTGTAACAGAGACTGTTATTTCAGGCAAATTCCACAAGCTGCAGCTTCAATGAAGAATGGAAAATGGGATCGTAAAAAGGTAAGAAGACTTTTTATATATATGAGGAATTTGTTCAACCTGGTTGTCCAAATTATTAAGTGACCAGGCATCTTTCTATTGTAGTTTATGGGGATGGAACTTCAGGGGAAGACCCTGGGAATTCTAGGCCTTGGCAGGATTGGACGAGAGGTAGCCATCCGGATGCAGTCCTTTGGCATGAAGGTAAAAGTGGTTGTCCCTCTCTGCTGTCTCGAACCTCCTCTTCTCAAAAAGACTATTGATACCCAGTGCTCCTGTTTCCTAGTGGTGGTGAGCTGGAAATCTCAGCCATTCGTTCAACTTTTTTTTCTTCTCCCTATCCATATAGACCATAGGCTATGACCCTATAATCACTCCTGAGGAGTCGGCTACCTTTGGTGTTGAACAGTTGCCATTGGAACAGATCTGGCCACTGTGTGACTTCATCACAGTGCACACCCCACTCCTGCCTTCCACCACAGGTAGAGTGCCAATTTTGAGGTCACTTGTCATGTTGGGATCCTTGTGTAGTACTGAGTTATGCGTGCTCATGTTTGCTCCTTATTAGCAAGTGGAATAGGTACATAATTCCACAATTTATGCAGCATCAAGGCTGAGTGAGGAAGCAATGAGTGTAGGGAGTAAGGAAGATTATTTTGACAGAGAGATGCAGGATCCATTGCATAGGCAAAAGGGGATGAAGCATTTTAAGTGAGATAACATTAGGAAGTGGTTGAGGGAGACGCTTCCCTAATGCACTGAACTATAAGGAGGAGCAGGTTCAGCAGAATCACACTTGCACAATTATATTATTATAGCCAATCTCAATAAAAGTAGTTTTAGCCTACCTGTGGAGCTGATTTCCTGCTCTGTTCTAACTAGTGGGGCTGGCAGTGAGGAAGGAAAATTGGAATAATTAGCATGAGCTGAGAACAACTTATGTGCGGTAAGAAGGCAACTGGATGAGCAAGAGGAGTTCTTTGGGAGATGAGGAGGGGAGAAATCAGATTATGGATGTGAAAAAAATCCTAACAATGAAGAAAAGGGTTACTGCATGGTAGAAGGTGTCAGCTAACAGAGCTGGAGTTCTGGTTGTGGAGCAGCAGTTGTGTGCCTCTGTATTAAAATTCTGCAGCTGTAACTTGTGGAAACCATGAGAGAAGCAGATGTTTTAATATGGTACTTACTTGAATAATTGTTTCTAAATTAGTTTATTGCTTTGTTCACGGCCTTGAATTTTCTTACAGGAAAAGATGGTATACAAGCTTTTATAATAAATGGAAAGGCAGTCAGCACACTTGGCATGTGGTATAACTGTGGTGTTCCAAACTTCTAACAAAGGTAAACCTAAGAAGAGGAATGTGGCTGGACTGTTACTCAACTTCTCTGCTTTCGCTGCTGCTTTCTTTCTAGGGCTTCTCAACGACGCTACATTTGCTCAGTGCCGCCATGGGGTCCAGGTGATCAACTGTGCCCGAGGAGGTATTGTGGATGAAGGTGCCCTTTTGCGGGCTCTCCAGTCTGGCCAATGTGGAGGAGCAGCCTTAGATGTTTTTACAGAGGTGATGCTTTGTGACATCTTGTTTTGCCTTCAGCAGTTCAGTTCAGCTGGTCAGGGTGGGGTGGGGGTGGGGTGCTCTAGCAGTTCTACAGCAGCTTCCTCTGACAGCCAAGCTGGCTGAGGAACTCTGGAAGTTGAAGGCCATATTTCTGGTAATATACCCCGGTTGGGGAAGTGTGCACTTCAGGCTGAAGAAAACATAGTTGCCTGCCAGTGTTCTAGAGCTAAATACCTGATTCCTCTATAAAAAGTGCTGTTCCTTATTGGTTTCACAGCAAAACTAGTTAAAATCTTACAGTCTCTGCTTTACTGAGTATAGAATTTTCTTTCTAACCCAGCTAAACCTGGGGTTGAGACAGTGAAATGCTGCGATTTAATCTTGAGAGATGAGACAGGCTTTCATAACTAGTCAAACTCTTCTTCCCTTTTAGGAGCCACCCAAAGATAAAGCTTTGGTCAACCATCCCAATGTAATCAGCTGCCCCCACCTGGGTGCCAGTACCAGAGAAGCTCAGAGCCGCTGTGGAAGGGAGATTGCCATGCAACTAGTAGACTTGGCCCAGGGCAGGGCACTGGTTGGCACTGTGAGTCCTACATTTAATCCTTAGCAAGTCATGATTTATATAGCATTTCTAAAATTCACATAACTAATCTTAATTTTAACTTAGTTTCTACATATTCTAGTGCATTAGTTTCTTCAAAATTATTAAGAGGTGAATTTGTAAGCAAAATCACAGCATAACATGTGCAACACATTTGAGATGGGCTTTAAACACAGCTAACTTGATCACAGCTAAAACACAGTGCTAAGTTCAGCCTGAAGTTCAGCTGAGCTTCAGGGTATCATGCTTGTACTAACCAGCCCAGCTTATAAGTGCTAACTTTCATTGTTTGACTGCCAGTTTTATGTTTAACAAATGACAATAAAAATAGAACTGGTTGACACACTTGAAAGGAGAATATTCAGCTCTAAAATTGAAAGCAGGGTAAATACAGGGGATAGGTTTTTAAAGAAGGCAATACGTTAGAGCTAGACATGCATGCAGATATTCCATTCTTGATAAATGTAATTATTAAATGACCAGGCATTGTAAACAAAATAATAAAGGGTTGTGGGCTGGAAATCCTGTGGGCAGTCTCACACTCCTGTTCTTCCCTTCCTCAGGTAAATGGGCAGGCTCTCAGCAGTGCATACGCATCCCATACCAAGCCATGGATTGCCCTGGCTAGAGCTTTGGGAACTGTGCTAGGTGCACTGAGCCACCAAGTGAATGGAGGAGTGCAGCTTGTCACCCAGGGTGAGATGAGAGATCCAGGCACAGTGCTTGGCCTTCAGATACTGGCTTTTTATCAAAACTTTTTCACTCCTCTGCCTTTGTTCTCTCATCTTCCTACTTTAAAAAAAAAAAACCTATGACCAGAAAAGCTTTATTTTTCAGCCCACAGAATTTCTCTTGTGTGAGATTTCACCTTTTTAAAGAGACTGCTTAGTAACTTTCACCCTCTCTGAGATACCTTCCTTTGTTTCCTTCTTTATTTGGCTTCTGCTTTCTCTCAAAGTTGTTTTTTAAGGAAACATCTGTGTTGTAGAAAGTGCTTTCTCCTTTTGTGTTTTTGAGTGCAATATGTATCCTCTGCCAAGGCTACCTTTGTACAGGAGGCTTGCCACTGTCCATTCCCTGTTTGCATATAAAACCTCACCTGCTCTTGGTGTTAAAGAAACATGAGCCTCTAGTAAGTAGTACTGTCATCACCTGAACAGAAGACAGCCCTGAATTTAATTTCCCTGTAAAAAAAGGACAGATTAGACAAAAACAAGGTAATTAAAAAATAAAATAAAAAATGCTGTACCTTCCCTGGGATTGCTTACTCCCACTGATTTTTTCTGCAACAAATACATGCATAGGATCCATTTTTATACAGGTATGTATGCAGTAGCCAGAAGGCCACCCTTCCAAAATGATCAGGGGAAGGCAACCCTCTCAAGACAACCCTCAATTAATGACCACTTAATAAAATTAATTTTGTGTAAAATAAAGCATCACATTTGTACATTATTTGGTCCCCCAAATTGATTCCCTCATAACACAAACTACATGCACAAATACTTGGGACTGAAGGAATCTGGGCTGGGTAGCACTACCCTGTGCATGCTGACTTTGTTATCATTTCCAGTGAGTTTAATGACTCCTACTTGCAGGCAAGCATGCATCAGCTATTTCTGTGCTGGGGATGGATCTCTCTCCCAGTTTACTCCATGTAAGCTGCAGCAGAAACTGGAGTGGAGCCCTTGGGCTGTTGAGCTTGACCCTCTTTCTGTTTGCAATGTAAAAATGTGCCACAGAAGCTTTTGTGCTGGGCTGCAAAGCCACAGAAAGCTGTGCAAGCTTACTCTCTCCTAAGTCTCATTGAGCTTAGTGGCTCTTCCAGTCCTATTTACTCAGGGAGTTGATCACATTCTTCTCTCATGCCCCACCAGGTGTAGAGGATGAATGTTTGCAATGGAGAGCTGCTCTGTTCATCAAGATTCTCCAATCAAGGATTGGATTTTCCAGACTCCACAGTAGAGGAGTTTCTCCATTGTGGCTATTCTGTGTCATACCTAAGAGTGTGGCAAGAGGAGAGCAATGGTAGTGTCTTGAAGCAACAGTAACAGCTCCACCTCTTTTCTGGGCTCCCTTTCAGCCACTTTATTTACACATTTGTCCACTTTCAAAAGCATCTTGCTCCGGTAGCTTTTGCTCTATTGTTTCCTATAGTGTAATATTCACAGCAAATATGACAGGTTTATTCATTGGGGGCAGCCTTTTGCTTGCTTCCTTGTAAGTAACATTTTTCTTTACTGGATCGGAACCAGTGTGCCTGTTAAATACATGGAGGTTGGATCACCCTTAAAGACACAGGAAGGAGACCCTGTAGAAAGAAAGAGGGCTGGGGTGAGAGGGGATCCTTAGCTGACTGTCTGGCCTTTCCCTTCTCCAGAAGAGTGAAGCTTAGAGAGGCTGTTTCTGCTTGAAACCTTGGACCAGGTTCCCCAGTTCATTCATCTCCTGACTACAGATTGAGAAACGGCAAGATAATATTAGGTGCCTTCTGGTGATTTGATCATGCCTGTAATTTTCACTAGGCTCAATCTTGCAGAAGTCTGGCAGCTACTTGACTCCTGCAGTGGCAATGGGGCTCCTTCAAGAAACCGCACAGAAGGATGTGAACCTTGTGAATGGGCTGCTTCTGGCACAAGAGGCTGGGCTGAAGGTTCATTTATTTACTTATTTGTTTATATTTCAAATTTCATCACCGCCCATCTCCCTCAAAAGAGAGACATAACCCCCTCCATCCCCAGATCCAAGGGCCAGTTCATTGGAGGCCTTTAAGACAGCTACAGGATCACCTAAGGAGATATTTTGTAAAGTTATTTCTCTTAAGGAAGGCTGTTGTTCCTTTCTGCATACTTCCCCAGTTATAAAACAGGTTGAAATTCAAGGTATGCATCTCCCCCCTACATGGTTATGCTGCACATATATACTGTCTACCTGTCTGCCATTGTAAATTTTTCTCTTTCAGAGATGTATAATAACCCTAACTCCTATTTTCATGGTAGAAAAGAACACAGCTTTCTGCAAAGTATTTCTATGCCATGTCTGGAAGAAGAAAATTGGAGGCAATTTTTTTCTTTTGGGGAAAGTAAAGTTCCCTCTTTCTGATTCCCAGATCACCACCACTCACATTGACGGAGCACTGGGCAATGATGGACAACTGCAACTAACTGCAACCAATACCCCTCATATGCTTGTTGGCTCTGTGCAAGGTACCATTCCATGCCTGCTAGAACTCAATGGAGCAACCTTCAAGCATCTGGTTCCCCTCAGTGGCCCTCTGCTGTTCTACAAATCCAAGACCTCCAGTGTCAGTCTGTTACCAACAATTATTGGTAAGGAGAGGCATTTCGCATCCCCTGCTTCACCAGTTGACCTTTTAGTACTAGCATCAGCCTAGTCTTTTCCAAACTCGCACACTGTAGATGTGTTGGGATTACAAGTCCCACCAACCCACTGGCACAGTTGTGAGCCAGAAATGCTCGGAGTTCCAGTTCACCACATTGGAGGTCCCCAAAATCAGGAAGTGTAGCAAGGTGGTTAATGCTAGAAAAAAAAATTGCTATGAACTAGAGAGGTTAGCGCTCTCCTGCCTGCACTGCTTCTTTTTGCTAGAAGTGGGTTTTCTGAGGAGACTGAGCTTAAAAGACCACGTTTCTGCAGCTCTGTTGCTGTTGTCCCTGGCATGGAAATTTCCAGCCCATTTGATGCTTTTGCCTAGAATCAAGTTCCCTCCAGTCTGTCCTAAAGACTAAAACCTTGCACAAGAATGAGTCATGAGCATAACCTCCTTTGGTGTATCTGTGACTAACATGGGATTTTAGAAGAACATTTATGGAAAGTGCTCCAAGGTGCAATAAAGAGCAGGTGATAAATTAATAGCTTTAAAGCTATGAAGATGCTTTAAACCATGATCTAATGAATAATGTGATCCTTAATACATATAGGGATCTGCTTGTGGGATTTAGGGTGAAGAGAAATACAGGTAGTCCTCATTATTGACCATTTGTTCACCAACTGTTTGAAGTAAGGATGGTATTGAAATGGTAGTTAAGACCTGTCCTTGAAATTACAGCCATTGCAGTGCCCCTGCAGTCACGTGATCAAAATTTGGGCATTTGGCAGCCTGCCCACATTTACAACCACAGCGTGCACTTCAGCTCCCCCCACCCTTTTGGCCACCCTGCACTCTGCCACCACTGCCTACCCTTGCAGGCCCCGCTGCCTCCAGCTGACCTTCGCCATCTTCTTCCACTGCTGACGAGGTGCGCCCAGCTGAGGCAGCTGTTGGCCCTAACATCTACAACTGGCACTACCGGAACTGCTATTGCTACATGGTGCGGTCACATGATGTTTCATGTAACAACTGCTTCATTTAGTGACAGAAATTACAGTCCCAGTTAGGGTCATTAGGCGAGGACTACCTGTATGGAAAGCAGCTCTGTTATATATGGAAATAAATGGCATGGTTAATGGAGAGAAGTTCGGAAAACTAGGTCTGGAAGTGGCCAGGCATGAGGTGGCCAGGCATATTAACTCATAAGAAATGCTACTTGACAGGCAGTCGTTGTGCAGCAGGATGCTGTAGGCATTTTTTTTTTTTTAACTTCTCGGGTTATAAGAGAGAGCCGTGTGACAACAACAGGGGGGAGTGGCAGAACTTTTGGCTTTGTTTTCACTCTACTGAGGGGATGTATTGAAGTATTTTAAACCTAAAATAGAGCCCTGTTTTGCGCATCCATTTTATGTATGTATGTATGTATTGAAAATCAACACCGTGCCTGCAAAAATGTAGTCAGCTTTCTGGTCTGGGTGTTCTGTTTTCAGGTCTGCTGGGGAAGGCCAAAGTAGAGCTACTATCCTACCACTGTTCCAGCACTGTTAGTGGACAGGAGTGGAATGTCCTGAGTCTGTCTTCTCCTCTACCAAATCTGCAGGAACTGAAGCCACATGTGACAGAGGTTGTCCAGATGACACTTTAAGTTCTGGTGAAGAACCCGACAGGGCCCACAATTTTCTGTAATGTGAATCAGATATATCTAATAAAAAATAATGCAAAAACTATCTAATGCATCTTTGCTTTATGTCATTTGTTGTGCCTGAGTGAGCTAAACCTGAAAATGTATTTCAGTATGAGAGGTGAAATGGTCTATTTCTGCATGTTGTATTGGCCAATATGACTTCATGACAACATACCTTTGATATAAAAATTTCAACCTGGCTCCTACTTACAAAGAAAACAGAACATGTAGCTCTATCATACAATATATATATATATATATATATATATATATATATATATATATATACCATCATATGTTTCTCAGTTTTGTTTGCAAATTACAGACTTATTTTAGTATTAATTCCAAAGTGGATTTTTCAGAAGTTAGTTTGAAAGACAGCACTTTACAAAGCACACCCAGCACATTTCACTTCGAGGGATCTGTGTCAAGGGTGATTGACCCAGTCTTCCACCTCTAACATCTGAAAGGAAATTTTCAGGAAACCAGCATTTTCAACAGACTTGGAGCTGTTGAACTTTCATTTTCTTTTTCTTGAAAGAATTCTCTCTATTTTATTTATTCATTTGTACACAGAAATAAATCAGTCCTGTGATATATATATTTTTTTACATCCATGGACTTAACTGTTTATAGTAAACATAAAGGTTTCCCTTGACTTTAAGTCCAGTCTTGTCCGACTCTAGGGGGCGGTGCTCATCTCTGTTTCAAAGCCGAAGAGCCGGCGTTTGTCTGTAGACACTTCCGTGGTCATGTGGCCGGCATGACTACGTGGAATGCCGTTACCTGCCCGCCGAAGTGGTACCTACTAATCTACTCACATTTGCATGTTTTCGAACTGCTAGGTTGGCAGGAGCTGGGACTAGCAACGGGAGCTCACCCCGTCACGCGGATTTGAACTGCCAACCTTCTGATCGGCAAGCTCAGCTGTTTAACCCGCAGCGCCACCGCGTCCCTCCATATAACTGTTTATAGGAAAATAATATATGCATTGATATATTGAATGCTATCAACCAACATATTCTTTATTTAAGCAGAGTACAGAATTCTATTCCACTCCCTTAAACAGCAATTTTAAGTCCAACTGGAAAGATGGAATTTCCTTTCCCAGCCCCACTACATAACACGCCACTTCCCTAATAGCCCTTAAAGCCCCCACAGCCCTGCCTCAATTATCTTGTTGAAATGTCAAGCGTTCCCTAACTACCACCTGTCATGCGCTGCCTGCCTCTGAATAATACTCAGACACTGGTTCGTGGATCAGGCTCTGATTTATTCACAGCGCAGTTACAGCGTTGGAAGAAAAAAGCTGAGAGTGACAGGAGCGTGCCGGTGCGGGGTTTAAATACCCCTTCACTCGTGGTCACGTCACCCCCCTTTGTCCAATACGTTGCCCTGCCGGTGGGTGAGGGGTTCCGGGATCGCCCATCATCAGGTTTTCTATTCCTCTGCTGATTGCTGTCAGCTGGGCGATCTCCGTTGTATTGGGTGTGCTCCGTGATCCGTTTAGTTATTGTTTGTTGGCCGTTAGTCGTTGTGGGTTGATGGCTACTTATCTTGCACCCCTTCACCTATTTCCTTGCTATTGTCATGTGTGCCATTGCGCTGATGACTTCAGCTCAACGGCACTCATGACATACTGCCCCCTTTCCGAATAGTGTTCCCCCCCGGTTTTCTGGGGTTTTTTTTTTGTTTTTTTTTTTCGGTGGAGCTGTCAAAATGGCACTTTTTTTTTTCAAAATTCCCGCCGGAGTAGTTGTCGCCCCTCCCTTTGCTCCTCCCTCTACCACGTGCCTTCCCAGGGTGTGTCCATGGTGCGCATGCTCGGGTCCTGTCCTGGCGTGCGCATGCTCCAGCCACACCCTGTTTGTTTGGCTCAGTTCGGCGAGGAGAGAGGCGTGGCTGGTCGGGTGCTTTATCAGCTCCAGGTAGGGCCCTTCTTTTTTCTCATTTAAAGTGCGTCGCCTTTGTTGTATCTCCTGGGCGTTGCCCCCAGGTTGCCCTGTTGACTTGCTTGCCACTCCCCCGCGGCCGGGGGGGCGGGGGGAGGGTGCTGGCGAACGCTTGTCACCACCCCGTGGGCCCGGGGCGGGGGGAGTGAGTCCCGGGGGGGGAGGTCCACCCAAGTCGCGGGCTTGGGGGGGCCCTTTCCCTTGGGGCACGGGAGGCGGGGGGGGCCTGCGGGGGGGGGGGTTTGGCTTGCTGACCTTTGTTGTGGTTTGTCGGGGTATGCCCGGTGAAATGCTCTGGTCAGGTCAGGCGCGTTAACGTTGTGCGCCGCCACCCATTCCGGGTGGGGGAAGTGTTTCCACCTGACCAGATAGTGTAGAGTTCCTCGTTGCTTGCGGGAGTCGAGAATGTCCCTTATCTCGAAGTGGTGTTGCCCGTCGATCATCACCGGTGCGGGCTGTGGCGTGCTTGGGTGCCATCGGGAGGTGGTTGCCGGTTTCAGGAGGCTGGTGTGGAACACCGGGTGGAGTCTCCGTAGGTTGTGTGGCAGGTCCAAGCGTATTGCTACCGGGTTCACTATTTGCGTGACTCGGAACGGCCCGATGTACTTAGGCCCCAGTTTTTTCGAGGGTTGGGTTGACTTTAGGAACTTGGTGGATAGGTAGGCCATATCCCCCGCTTGGAACGTCGGTTGTTGGCGCCGGTGCTTGTCGGCCTGCTCTTTGTAGGCTGCCTGTGCATCCTTCAGCGCCGCCGTGATTACTGGCCATGCTTCCGCGATCTTCCGTCCCCAGTCGCTAGCGTCCACCTGGGGTCCCGGGGGTTGAGGTAGCTCCGGTATGGGGACGAAGTCGCGCCCCGAGACTACTTCAAACGGAGTTTTCCCCGTGCTCGTGTGGACGGCGTTGTTGTATGCGACTTCGGCGAACGGGAGCAGTTCAGCCCAGTCGTCTTGGTGGTAGTTAGTATATGATCGTATGAATTGCTCCAAGGTGGCATTAAGAACCTCTGTGGCTCCGTCCGTCTGGGGGTGCCAAGCCGTAGATAGGGCCTGTTGGGTCCCCGTCAGCTTTAGGAAGGCCCGCCAGAATTTGGAGGTGAACTGTGTGCCCCTGTCGGTCACCACACGTGCGGGACATCCGTGTAGCCTGTACACGTGGATGAGGAAGAGTTTGGCTAGCTGTTGTGCGGATGGGACCGACGTGCAGGGGATGAAGTGGGCCTGCTTTGAGAAGTAGTCCTTCACCACCCAAATGGCCGTTTTCTTCTGGCTGGGTGGGAGGTCCACTATAAAATCCATAGAGATTTCCTCCCATGGGCGGGAGGGTTCTGCCACCCGTTGTAATAGCCCCGTGGGTTTTCCTGGTGCCCGTTTGGCCCTAGCGCACGTTGGGCAGGACGCTACGTAGGTTTTTACGTCTCGCCTGAGCGCGGGCCACCAGAATTGACGCCGTGTTAGGTGTAGGGTCTTGAGGAACCCAAAGTGTCCCGCTTGTTTGGCGTCGTGTGACCTATGCAAGATCGCCTGGCGTTGCGAGTCCGGGACGTAGATTCTGCCTTCCCCCCATGCCAGGTCCTGTGCCATCGTTACCTTGTCGGGGTTTGCCAGGAACCAGGGGTCGGTTTTGAGGGCGGCGGCGAGGTCCGTGCGCATTCCCCCTGGTAGTTGCGGTTGGCTTCTTCCGGTCGCCGGTTGTCCCGCCGTCGGCTGCGCCGTAGAGTCGAGCTGCCTCCGCGCGCCGCTTCGGGTGGTCACGGCCATCCCCAGTTGCGAGGCGGATAGGACCGTCCCAATGGTGTCTGGGGCGGGCTCTTCGTCTTGGGGCAGTCGGGAGAGGGCGTCGGCCAGGAAGTTCTTTTTGCCCGGCATGAACTTCAGCTGGAAATTAAAGCGGCTGAAGAATTGGGCCCATCGGACCTGTTTTGGGCTAAGGCGTCTAGGCGTTCGTAGGGCCTCGAGGTTCCGGTGGTCAGTCCAGACCTCGAATGGTTGGGTGGCTCCCTCGAGTAGGTGTCGCCATGTCTCTAGCGCTGATTTCACCGCGAAGGCTTCTTTCTCCCAGACGTGCCATCGCCTTTCTGTCTCGGAGAACTTCCTTGACAGGTAGGCGCATGGTTTCAGGAGTCCCGTGGGGTCTTTCTGTAGCAGGATGGCTCCCAGGGAGAAGTCTGAGGCGTCGGCTTGGACCACGAACGGCCGTTCTGGGTCCGGGTGCGCGAGGATTGGCTCCGTAGTGAACAGCGCTTTCAGCTTGTTGAATGCGGTCTGGCACGCGGGAGTCCAATTCAGCACTGTGCCTGGGTTCTTGGCGCGTCGGGTGTCCCCCACCCCTTTGGTTTTGAGGAGGTCCGTTAGGGGGAGGGCTATCTCTGCGAACCCCCGGGCGAATGACCTGTAAAAATTCGCGAATCCGAGGAAGCTCTGTAGTTGGCGTCTGTTGCGGGGGCGCTCCCAGTTTAGCACCGCTTCGACTTTTGCGGGGTCCATTTCGATGCCGTCCCCGGAGATTCGGTACCCCAGATAGTCTAGGCGCTCTTTGTGAAACTCGCACTTTGTAGGCTTGGCATAGAGCTGCGCCCTTCTGAGCTTGTCGAGGACTTGCCTGACTAGGGTCACATGTTCCTCGTGCGTTTTTGTGTAAATAAGGACGTCGTCGATGTAGACCAGGACCCCTTTGAACAGATGTTCATGCAGTACCTCATTGATGAGCTGCATGAACACCCCAGGGGCCCCCGCGAGTCCGAAGGGCAGTACTTTGTACTGGAAGGCGCCTAGGGGGCAGTTGAACGCCGTCTTCCATTCGTCCCCCTCCCTGATTCGGATGCGATAGTACGCCTCGCGAAGGTCCAGTTTGGAAAAGACTTTGCCCGTGGACAGGTGGGCGAGCATGTCCTTCACCAGGGGTAAGGGGTATTTGTTGGACAGGGAAGCCGCGTTTAGGCCCCGGTAGTCGGTGCAGAGCCGTAGGGTCCCGTCTTTCTTCTCCCGGAATAAGACGGGGGCTCCGACCGGTGAGCATGCTGGCTCTATGAATCCCCTGTCTAGGTTTTTATCGATGAACTCCCGGAGGGTTGCCATCTCCTTCGGGGTCATCGAATAGATCTTTGGTCTAGGTAAGGGGACGTCGGGCAGTAGGTCGATCCGGCAATCCGTCTTGCGGTGGGGGGGTAGTTGGTCAGCTTCTGCCTCTCCGAAGACCTCGGAGAAGTCGGCGTATTGTTCTGGTAGGTCTGCTGTGGTAGCGGCGTTGTCTTGTGTGGTCGCCTCCGCTCGTCCTACCGTGGGGTTGGTTCTGCCCGCTGGAACTGGTGCTCGATACTCGCCGTCGCCGAATGTGAAGGTGCGGGTCTCCCAGTTGATCCGCGGGTTGTTTGTCGCGAGCCATGGCATCCCCAGGACTGCAATGGGCCGTCCGATGTGCGTGACGACGAACGATGTGCGCTCGGTGTGAGTGCCCATTTGCAGGGTGACCGGCTCGGTTTGTAGCGTGGCTGGTTTCCCTCCCGCTGTGGAGCCGTCCAGCTGGTGGAATGCCAGCGGCGTGGGGAGGGGGAAGCAGCGGAGGTCGAGTTTGGCGACTAGGTCGGGGTGGATGAGGTTTTTTGAGCACCCCGAGTCCACTAGTGCCGCGGCCGTGGTGGCTCCGTTGCCGGCAGAGAGTTTGATTGCTGCCATTATTACGGGGCTTTCGTCGTTCCGTCAAGGTGGTCCGCGCTGCTGTCCCACCGCCTGCCTCGCCACGCGTTTCAGGGCAGGCGGGGAGCTTTTCCCGCCGGCTGGTCGGGGTCTGTGTTATCCTCTTCCCCCCCGTATGCGTCCCAGCCTTCCTCTGGTGTCGCTGTGGCCACGGTCATTCGGCGGTGAGGGGGCGGCCCCAGGTTGGGTGGTTTGGGGTTAATTTTCGGGGTGGGTTTGGGCGCACTGGTCGGCGGTCGGTTGGCGAAGCAATCCACCGTCTTGTGCCCTAATTTGCCACACCTCCCGCAGGGCTCTCGGTTGAATTTCTTTTTTGGGTATATGGGGCCGGCCATCCCCACGTGTGGTGCGGGTACCTTTTTTCCGGCATAGTTTGTGTCTTCCGTGGTTGTCATGAGGAAGGTGCGGTGCGCGTGTTCAGCTTTCCCCGCGAGGTGGATCCACCCGTGTAGCGTTTCTGGGTCGTCGCGGTAGAGGGCCCATTGGAGAACGTCGCGGTTGAGCCCCCTTTTGAACATTTCCAGCAGGGTGGTCTCGGACCAGTCGCTGACCTTCCCCGCGAGGGCTTTGAACTCCAGGGCGTAGTCAGGGACCGTGCGTGTGCCCTGTTTAAGTCTTTGGAGTGCGCTTTTCGCCCTTACTTTGGCTAGGGGGTCTTCGAAGTAGTTTTTCATCTCATTGATGAAAGCAGGGAAGGTGGCGAGGGCGGGGGAGCTGGACTCGTACAGTTGGACGTACCAGTCCGCCGCCCTGTCTTGGAGTTTGATCGCCACGGCGGCGATCTTGTCGGCCTCGGAGTCGTAGGAGTGTCCGTGCCTCCCCATGAACTCCCTAGCGTTCGTGACGAAAAACGAGAGTTTCGTGGGGGTCCCATCGAAGAAGATGGGGAAGTCCTTTGGGGCCCGGGCGTTTTGTGTGGCCCCGCCTCTCGCTTCCCGGTGTGCGGTGTCGTCCGCCTGTGCCGTCTGCTGACCCTCCGCTGGCCCGTGGGGGTTCGGTGCTTCGCTCGGGGTGTGGGCCTGTGCGGGGACGTCGTTGGGTGGCGCGGGGGGCATAAGCGACTGGAGCATGGTCCGGAGTTCCGTCAGTTGAGCCCGCATGGCCGCGAGTTCAGCTCGTGCCTCCTCGTCCACAGCCCGCGCCGCCGCTGGGGCCGGTTCCGTTGGCGCGTCCTCGGGGGTGGGTTGCCGGCGGGGTTCATCGTCCCTCTGCCGCGGGTCCGCTTCCTCCGCCGTCTGCTGGGTGTCTCCGTCGTCCTCCGTGTTGACCGCCGTTGGGCTGTCGCTCCACGCCCGTTGCTGGGGTGCGATGTGGGGCGCGGGGTCCTCCGCTGGTTTCGGAAGTCGTGCTGCTCCCTCCCGCGGTCGGGTTGCCTCCGTCGCCATCTCCCCTTGGGGTTGGAGCTGAGGCTCGGGTCGGGTGGGGTGGGCGTCCATGGCTCCGGGAGTCCGCGGTGCCTCTGGCCTTGGTCGGTCCTCCTCTGTCTCTTGCCGCGCGGCTCGCCCTCCTTGCCCGCGCCGCTCCGGCCTCATCTTGCTGGTCTTCTCGCCGTCTACTCCTCCCGCGGCTCGTTGTCGTCCGGTGGGGCTCGGCGAGGCTGAGTTTATGACTCTCAGCTTTATGTCATGCGCTGCCTGCCTCTGAATAATACTCAGACACTGGTTCGTGGATCAGGCTCTGATTTATTCACAGCGCAGTTACAGCGTTGGAAGAAAAAAGCTGAGAGTGACAGGAGCGCGCCGGTGCGGGGTTTAAATACCCCGCGCCGGTCAGCGCCCCTTCACTCGTGGTCACGTCACCCCCCTTTGTCCAATACGTTGCCCTGCCGGTGGGTGAGGGGTTCCGGGATCGCCCATCATCAGGTTTTCTATTCCTCTGCTGATTGCTGTCAGCTGGGCGATCTCCGTTGTATTGGCGCTGATGGCTTGGGTGTGCTCCGTGATCCGTTTAGTTATTGTTTGTTGGCCGTTAGTCGTTGTGGGTTGATGGCTACTTATCTTGCACCCCTTCACCTATTTCCTTGCTATTGTCATGTGTGCCATTGCGCTGATGACTTCAGCTCAACGGCACTCATGACACCACCTCTTTAAATCGGACTATTTCAGCCTTTCTCAACCTTTGACCCCGGAGGAGCCCTTGAAATATTTTTCAGGCCTGGGGGAGCCCCTGCACATTCAGGCTCAGATATACGCCAGAAGGTACAAAATTATTATATTTGTTTCATGTGTGGGCCTGTATATATATGTTCAGTTCAATTTTATTAGAGTCACTGACCAGTACAATGTATGTATATGCATTAACAGTGTTCTTCAACTAAAAATAAAGAATGAACCTTACCTCTTTAATGTGAAGTTGCCCAAATTTGAAATAATTTTTTTAATAAATCATGATCTCCCAAGGAATCCCTCGTGACCTCTTGTGGAATCCTAGGGTTCCATGGAACCCTGGTTGAGAAACTCTTGACTAGTTGCTTAAAATGTACTATTCTTCATTAGTTATTAAAAGTGCTTCTTATAAGACATCCCTTTTAGAACTTGGTGACCCTTTCGAGAAGATAACAAGGTAACAAAGTTGTAAAAAAGGCCAGATATAAGAAACATGTTTGAAAAGTGTTATTTAATATAGCCTGTCTTTAAAGTAACAATGGCGTTCAACACAGTTGATTAACTTGATTATGTGCCATCAAGTCGTTTTCAGCTCCTAGCAACCACAGAGATAAATTTTCTCCATGGCAATCTATCCCTAACCTGTTCTTTCAGATCTCCCAATAGTGCATTCATTGCTACTGTAACTGAGTCCATCCACCTTATTTACAGTCTTCCTCTTCTCTTTCTTTCCATTCTTTCCCAGCACTAGAGACTTTTCCAGACAGCTGGGTCTTTGCATAATATGTCTGGAGTAGGATAATTTGAGCCTGGCCATTTGTGCCTCAAGTGAAAACTGGGTAGATAACATTCTGTGTGTGTGTGTGTGTAAAAATATGGTAGTTTGAGCTTGATGCTTTCCTTTGCAGCATGCTAGTTTTCCAGTGTTTCAATAAAAGAATAAAACTAGAAAAGTCAAGGCATGGAGCCTGGTATCAAACTGGTGCATTGGAAAGTTTGGGTTTATGTTTTGCATTAAACCCAGGTTGCAGGTAATCAAAGTAATGAAAGTGTGTGTGTTTTTTAATTACAGGATATCACTTCAGCTTACAATAGTATACCATGTTACCTCTACTTTCATCCCTTACAAAATAAAAATGCTCCCTTCAAACCATTCATAAACCCAGAGGTGTCCACAACAAACTGGTGATGCCAAAATGACACATCTGCAATGATATGACCAACCCAATGCTGTCATTACATTCTTGTGGCCCACAATTTGATGCAAAAATATGTGACAGATGCATCATGACGTCATCATACATGTACCATCGTTCCTCCCCATCCCATGGATACAAAATGCAGCAAAGTATATAATTGAAACAGATATTAAGAGAAGTTGCAGGTGACTGTGGCAATTTAGCAATCTCAGAATATAACAGTTGGAAATCTGCCCTTCATACAACCTAAGGATACAAATACAGGGGTAAATTAGAGTCCTGATAGCAAGCATGAATAAGCAATGAGGTTATACAATGAAAGTCCAGCAGCCATCTTCAAAAGCTTGGATTACCCTTCTTTCCTGTTGTTAAGCCATTACTTTGGTTCTGCCCATGAGGATGAGAGATTCTAAATGGAAATAAAAGCAAGGTTTCATCTGTTATTGCCACCCTTTCATGTATCCTGAATGCATATTACTACTGTAAGTGGGAAATGTTGAATCCATATGACTAAGGCTGGTAACCTCAACAACACCTTTTCTATCTTACTAAAAATACATGAAAGCTGGTACTGACCAAGCCATGGACACAAGAGGTTGTCTTTTAAAGACATAGAAGATACTGACTTGAAATGTAAGTGAAGTAAATAGTAAATAGCATAAACTAATGAATAAAATGAATCATAAATATGCTGTGTGACAGTGGGAAAGTATGTAATAAACCTGAATGAAGATGGTCTGATTTTGTGAAGTAAAATTGATAAAATACATGCAGGGAGGTGAAGGTGTAAGTATAATTAATAATGAATGGGTTAAAATGTGTGCCAGAAAATATAAATGGGTGCCATCTAGGTTGTAGAAGGTGCATTTGAAAATTGGAATCTTTAGGCTGATAGTGTCCTGACTCCCAGGAAACACTCTGAGACAGGGAACTGTTCTCTAATGTTTTATTGCTAATACATAACAGTAATCCTAACAAACTGAACAAGTGTGGGAAAAACCCAGCCATATAAACCCCGCAGGTTAAGGCGGTCCCAATCTGTGCCTCTTGGAATGGCTCACCAATTCCTCAGTGCTACGCATGCGCTTAACAGTCTGGAAGGGAGCCCCCTGCTCGCCATCCTTACTCATGACAGATAGTTTTGCTTCAGTGAATGGTAAAAGTGAAAGAGGCAAAAATGAATTTGGGGAAAATTGTGCATCCTTCTGAATGAATGTGATCCAAGGGGGTGGGGGGAAACCTATTCTGCTAGGTAATGTGAAGAATGGATGTGAGCAAGATGAGAGTACAGAAAAAACAACTGGGCCGTTCAGAGATTCGGGAATGAGAATAGTGAATGGTGATTATCTGCTTATGAAAAGATGTGTTTGTTCTGCATATGTGACTGAAACAAGTCTATTCATGCATCTACATGACAAATTAATTTGATTATTGATCATTCAAGTTTGAGAAAATTAGTGAAGGATACAATAGTGGCGAGAAATTCTAAATATGAGACAAACAATATTAGGTAGTGTGGAGAGTAGATCTTTAGAAAAAAATCATTACATTAAAGTAATAAATAAAAGTAATAAATAAAAAGCAAGAAAAGAGTGACAGTAGAATGACTTTACTGTAGGAAAGTAAAGAATAAATTCTGTATGATAAAATATTCAAAGAAAGATTAATTTCCCAATAGAATGAATGAAAAGAGGATGTAAATAAAGAGGGTGTGGAGGGTATTTGGGACAAATGAAGTATGTTACAAAGTGTCACAAAAGTGAGTAGAGTTATGCTGATGGGAAATACAACCTGCAATCATTCACTCCATTTTCCCTATTAAACATGAGTACTCTGGTTATGATGGAAAAAAAAGTGAGGTGAAAGGTCCCCTGTGCAAGCACCGAGTCACGTCTGACCCTTTGGGGGGATGCTGCTTTCGCAACGTTTTCTTGGCAGACTAGAGCGGGGTGGTTTGCCATTGCCTTCCCCAGTTGTCGCCTTCCCCAGCAAGCTGGGTACCGACCTCGGAAGGATGGAAGGCTGAGTTGACCTCAGTCGGCTACCCGAGACTCCAGCTTCCGCTGGGATCGAACTCGGGTCGTGGGGAGAGTTTCAGCTGCGATACTGCCGCCTACCACTCTGCACCACACGAGGCTATAACACATAACACTCTGGTTATGGATACATTAATTTTCAGATCTATACATCATGTTGTATCATACAGTCTATTTAACTTTGCTGCAGTTCATTTGGGGTCTTAGCCAACATTCATCCAATCAATACACCTCTAATGTTACCACAAGCATTCCTTCATAAATCCTTATTTTATTTCATGTTGAACCATTTGCTAAGCATTTCATTTATTCCCATGTATGCTTTGTTTCTGTCATATTCTCCTTTGCATTCAGCAACCAACCTTTGACTCCATATTCACACAAAACATTCTCCATTTCAAGCCTATTTACTTTATTATACATTTTCTTTAAAGCTACATGTGTACAATAAATTCTTTTGGTATGAGTGAGTTGGAGAGAAGATTTTAGATCAGGTCTACCTTAGGGAGTCTTTCTGCTGCTCTTGGAGTAGCAGATGCAATCTGTTGTTTTTCTCAATATTTAATTCCCTCCTCCCCTATAATGGCAATTTTTGTGTACAACCAAGTTACTGGTAGAAGTGCTTTCAAAGATATTTAACTATTTGCAAGAATTTTCTTCACCTTTTGCTTTGATATCAGACAGTGAGGAAGGGATTTAAATACAGGACATGTGGGCATTTTATTTTCTGATTTGATACTATTCTTTATTGCACATGTCTATGAATAACCATTTAATCTTTGTTTATCAGCCTGTATTGCTGCCCATATGAACAACACACACACAGCTTGAAACAACAGTATTGACATCCTATTCTTCCTCCAGTTACAAAACTCTAATAGTTGTAATGTGTGCTTAACTTTAAATGTTTCTGCACAGCTAGATGGGTAGACATGCAGTTACCAAACTTAAAAGAAACACTTAAAAAAATTCTCATGCACATCTCCTTTTTATGAAGAGTTCTTAGGCCCAACAAGGATTCTGACTTACCAGGAAAAACCTTATTAATGACAACTGTATACTCCTAAACTAGTTTTCGTGCATATTTCCTGCGGTTTTTTTCATCCACCTGCTCCAAGTACCAGGATCCTGGGAACAGGTCATCCTTGGATCCATGGGGAGTGTGGTCAACTACAAAAAAGATGGAGCAAGAGGTGCATGAGTAAGAAGAAACAATGTGTTGATACCCATAATTTTTTTCAAAGCAATCCTCACTTGTTCTTCCTTCTACTACATGCATTTACAGTGCATTGAAGAGGTAGGAGAGCATTCTCAAAATTATGATTCCCCTTCAAATGTCCAGAAGAGATTCCCACATTTTCAGTTCTGGTGCTCAGGAATGTGTAATCTTTTTATTCTGGGCTGCTTAGCAATAGTAAAGATCAATGCTAAGAAACAAGGAGGGAAGATCTCCTTGGAGTAAAAACATTTGTACCTCATAGAAAATGACGTCATGGCATGGGAAATCAAGTTGGTCAGGGAAACCCCCAAATCACCATGCAATGTACAGTAAGTGCCCTGTAGAGCAGAGGAGTGCTGCTTCCATGGGCTCAGAGCCAAGCTCTGCATAGAGGAGTACAGAAATGTCCTTGAAAAAGAAATTCAGTGACTATTATGTCAGCATCAACTTAATCTGGATAGACAGGAGGAAGTGAGGAAAAACCTCCAAGATTGCCCCACCTTGATTTCTTTAGTATATGAGGGGCAGAAAGAAACTCCCTCAGGCTTTTAAGATGCTGCTGAGTTCCAGTAGTTCTTGTGACTGTTTCCTGTCCTGGTCTACCTCGAAGGGCCAACAGTTTGTTCAGCATTTTCAGACACACCTTCTGAAAGTAGGGAGGTCAAGAACCATTTTTGTGATGGTATTGCAAGAATTTTAATGGCTGAATGAGTTCCTTAAGTATCTTCAAGGATTAAGGCACCATTTTGTCCCTTCACCCACCCCATTTCCAAAAATGGTCCCCAAATTTTGGAAGCCAACCATTTGGGAGGGGGGTCTGGAGGCTATTCAAGTGAAGTTGACAGATTGGAACAGCCCACCAGATGGTCCTTTTCTATCACTGCTGTAGAGCAAAGGAATCATTCCAGCTCAAGAGTGTACCTTCAAGCAGTTCTTTCACTGGGTTCACCAATCATGAGGTAGAGAGGTAGAATCTGATATTGTGCATATTTGCTATGAAAAATATTTGCATTAGAAGTACAGAACATAAATGGCTTTGCAAGAGACTTCCACAAGCAAAAAACTAGATTCCTAGTCCTGTCTGCTTACCAGAAAAAGCTACAGATTGCCATCTTTTTTCATGGATAATTTGAGAGAAAGTGGACAGATGACACTGGTGCACACAAGGCAAAGCTAAGACTATATCTTCTTGAGCTCACCTGAACTATGAGTATCCTCCCTGAGTTTCATAATCTCAGTAAACTTTTCAGGGGGAACACATTTCCGGGAGTCTAAGCGAGTCTCTAGATCTGAAAGACTGGATACCAATTTCTCCAGAGGTGAGCCTGGAACAAAAAGTCAGATACCTTTCAGTGAGAAAGCTGATGCTGTCTTGAGACACAACAGCTTCATGCTTCAGTAGGACAGTACTAACTTTCCGGCCCTCTAACCCAGTATTTTTCAACCTCAGCAACTTTAATTCCCCAGCCAGAGTTGAAGTCCACCCATCTTAAAGTTGCTAAGGTTGAGAAATGCTGCTGTAACCCTTCTGGGCATAGTGTGAGTTAACAAGCTTAACCTAAGTATTAAGGTGAGGTAACACATTCAATTTAAGGGTTAGGGTTAGGGTTAGACCTCTCTAATTCACTGAAGTATAAGAAGGGGGAGGCGGTACAGCACAATCAGACTTGCAAGATTCTGTTATTATAGCCAATCTCAATAAAAGTAGTTTTAGCTATCCTGTGGTGTTGATTTTTTGGTCTGGTCTACCTAGTGGTGCTGACTGTAGCTCAGAAACACTTGAAGGACCATTGTTCTCTCCCCCTCCCCCCAATTGTCATTGCTTGCAGCAAGTCTCAGTTCTTATTCTGCTGAGTGCAGCATGTATGCCCACTTCTCTAGCACACATATGCCTGGCTCTTTCTCCTCTGTGGCATGGCTCACCACCTGCCTCCAAATCCTCATCCATTCCCAGTACAGACATTCGGTTCAGTTCTAAACTGCGCTACAAATAAAGAAAGCATGCAGAGTACCACTGTGTTGGATTTCCTAGGTTGTATCGTACTTGTCTTAGACAAACCCAAAATTCCCTCCAATCTCAGCCCTGTTTATATGTGTGCCCCCACCCACTCCTGCTGTACCATATTTCTGCCCGTGCATGAGAGACCTTAGGGCAGATCTAAGCTTGAGTTCCTTTAATGTACGAGGCACTATGGTGGTGATTCAGGTTTTCTAATCATGTGACAAACAGAATCATGCAATGTGTTCTGTTTAGGATATGAGCATGAGGCACATACTCAGGACTGAGGGAGAAGTAAGAGGGGCTGAAAAGGCCATGTGTTGTGGGTACCTATTGCATTGCAACTGTAGATTCCAATTGCTGCTGGGTTAGTTTTAGTCTCGTTTTCTGTCTGCGAGTTTTATAAGTTCAAAACCTCTCTTCCTGCTCATTTGATGCAGGTTTTTTTTAAAGAAAGCAATCCTTTCTTATTAACCAATCCTTTGGAGAAACAGAAATTGAGGGCACCCTTTCCCTCCCATCATCCCTTTGGCATTTTGCACATTCTCTAATCAATTCACTATCACATTTTATTAGAGAACCAGTCCACTCAATTTTATAATCTCTTAGCTACTTTCACAAGGCAGATTAAAAACTCCCCAGCTTGTTTTCCCCTGTTTATTTAAATTATATGTATCTTCTACCCTGAGTAGGGGGTTGGACTAGATGACCTCTATGATACCTTTGGCAGTAGCCTGCAATTTGGTAACACATTGTACTCAGGGATCACCCAGAGGTTCTCAGGAAAAAAGAGATTTTGTAAAGAAAAGGATCAGGAAAAGAAGATGGTGCAGGCATCATATAATGCACCAATGCGTATCACTGTTGGGATGTAACACCTATACATGTCCCTCCTTGGGTCAGTTCTCTGACTTTATTCAGTAACCCAGAATCCAGAGATGAACCTGATGCAGTGTTTATTCCTTTGTCAGGAAAACAAAACAAAATAAAACAAGACAATATGTACATAAAATGTTATCTCTGAAACACCTTACGTGGCTTGTTCAGAAGCCCATTCCAGTAGGCTAAAAGTATGGGAAGAAATGAAAAAGATTTCCAAATCCACCCTAAAAGACTCACTTAGAGCAGAGTTCTGGGATACTTTCAGGGAGAACATGCTGGCTGCCAATCCTGAACCATAGGAGAAAACCCCAATTCTGGATCCAGCCAACTGCTTGGCAGAATACCTGCAAAAATTTAGAGTAAATAATTAGCAAGGAAGTTCCAGGGGGAAAGACCATATTTCTTCCTCCAGTAGCTTCTCCATCTGCATATTGTGCCTCTATGAAATCATTCCTTTGTGAAGATGACAATTATGTATTGTGCTAACTCATTCTGGCATGGATGGGGATGCAAAAATGTCTGGAAATCTGGAGGCCATGGGCGGGGTGGGGTGGGGTGAGGTGGAATAGGGGAAAGAAAAAAGATTGGATAAAATTAAATTAGTTACAATGATTCATCCTCTGATTACACCTAAATGTATTTCTAGCAAGAACAAAATAAAGCATAAATACACATAGAATTTCAGTGTCAAAAGGATAAATAACTAACCCTGCTTCAAGCAAAATTTCAAACTACCCAGTACTAGGCAGGGAGCTCTAAACTGCTGAATCTAAACATTTGGCATTGCTGTAATTTTTTTGAAAAAATAGGATAAAATAAATGTTGGATATAAAGTTGTATATAAAAATCTAAAACATATTGTCTGGATAAAAACAGTTTATTTATTTATTTTATTTTATTTTTCCATCGCCCATCTTGTGCAACGACGACTCTGGGTGGTTTACAATGAATAAAAGAATGAGGGTTCATTATAAAATATGATAACCAACACTTTGAATTGGACCCAGAAGCAAACTGGCACCCAATACAGCTTGAGGAGCAATGGTGTTATATGTGCCCTCCTTGGGGCTCCTAAGGCTGCTTGTGCAGCTGCATTCTGCACCAGCTGTAGCTTCTGGATACTCTTCAAGGGTAGCCCCATGTATAGCGCATTGCAGTAGTCTATGAGAGAGATGACCAGGGCATGAGTGACTGTTTGGAGAGACTCCCAATCCAGGAAGGGGCATAGCTGGAGCACATGAAGCTGTGCAAAGGCTCCCCTGGCCACGACTGCCACCTGCTCTTTGAGCAGGAGTCATTAAGTCCAGGAGAACCCCCAGGTTCCACACCAGGTCTGTCTGGGGCAGTGCAACCCCATCCAGAACCAAAGATGGTAAATTTCTGGATGCCCATGAGCCCCCAACCCACAACCACTCCATCTTGCCAGGGTTCAGCTGAAGTTTGTTGTTCCCCATCAGGGCTGCAACTAGGGTGGGGGGCAACCGGGACATGTGCCCCAGGCGCCATGCTGGTGGGGCGCCAAAATGAGCGCGGAGGGGTGCCAAAATAGGTGTGGAATCCATGTTTGCCTCGGGTGACACAGACCCTAGTTGCGGCCCTGTTCCCCATCCAGACCCATCCAGACCCCATACAGCCTCTAGGCACCGAGAAAGAGTGGTCACAGCATCACTTATGTCACTCAGGATGGAGATGTACTGTATAGCTGAGTATCATCTGCATACTGATGATACCTCACCCCATGGCGACAGATGATCTTGCCCAGCAGACTCATGTAGATGTTAAAAAGGAGCAGAGAGAGTACCGAATCCTGCAGCACCCCGCAAATGAGGGGCCACAGGACAGATCTCTCATTACCTATCAACACTGATTGGGATCGGTCCTGGAGGAAGGAGGTGAACCAGGACAAAACCACGCCACCCACCCCCAACTCCCTGAGCCAACCCAAAAGGATACCATAGTTGATGGTATCAAAAGCCACTGAGAGATCAAGGAGAGCCAGGATGGATGCCCTGCCCCCATCCCACTCTCACCAGAGATCAACCATAAGTGCAACCAAAGCTGTTTCCATCCCATATCCGGGCCTGAAACCTGACTGAAAATGGTCCAGATAATCTGTTTCATCCAGGTTCCTCTGGATGCCACCACTTTCTCAACTACCTTCCCTAGAAAGTGGGAGACTGGACGAAAATTGTCCAGAATGGTGGGGTCCAGTGATGGTTTCTTGAGGAGGGGGTGCACCAGTGCCTCTTTAAAGGCCACTGGAAACACCCCCTTCCCTAAGGATGAATTCACCATTGCCTGGACTCACCCACCCATCACCTCCCGAGCTGCCTTCACCAACCAGGCAGGACAGGGATCTAACTGGTAAGTGGTGGTGTTTACAGACCAATGAACCCTGTCCACTCCCTTGGGCCCAACAGGATCAAACTCTTCCCAAATAACCAGGTAAGTAAGCTTCCCAGGCATCTCCCCAGACCCTGCTACATGCTTGGCATCCAACTTGGAATGAATCCGAGTGATTTTATCCTCCAGATGCCCAGAAAATTCCTCAGCACAGCCCTGTAGGTAGGTTTCTAAATCCACCTTCCCCAAAAGAGATCAGGTGATCTTAAACAGGGCCGTCGGTGGCATTCTGCAGATGCAATAAGAGTGGAGAGATATTGAAGTTTCGCTGCTCTTACTGCCACAAGGTAGGCCTTAACAGCGGCTCTAGCTTGTGTTTGGTCAGGTTCGGTCTTTTGTCTTCCTTCAGTAGTAGTCTAGGTGTCTCTTAATCCTCTTCAGAACCCTCAGCTCCTCCATAAACCACGGGGAATGTCAGGCTCGATTGGACAAGAGAAGTCACATAGGCGTGATCCTGTCCAATGCCCTGGCCGCCTTCCTATTCCAGGCAGCAGCCAGGGCCTCCGCTGGACCATGCAGCAGATCCTTGGGTATAACCCCCAGCTCCCTCTGAAACCCTACTGGGTCCATCAGTCACCAGGGGCAGACCAACTGAATGGGTCCTGCCTCCCTGCGGAGGGGGGCAGCATAAGAGAATCTCAAGGTCACCAGGGCGTGATCTGACCATGACAGAGGGGACAGCTGTAACTTTCCCTTCAGATCACATTGCCACTGCTCCGACAAGAAAACCAAGTCTGGTGTGAGGCCACTGTCTTGAGTCGGGTCCCAAATAATTTGGGACAAGCCCCTGGCTGCCATGGTGGCCATGAACTCCCAAGCTGCTTCCAAGGCACGCCCCAGGGACGGCAGGTTGAAGTCCCCCAGAACCATAAATCTGGGGAACTCCACCGCCAATCCCGAGACGGCCTCCAGCAGCTCAGGCAGGGAGGCTGCTAGGCATCAGGGAGGCTGGTACAGCAGCAACACTCCCAACTGTTCTCGGGAACCCAGCTTGAAGAACAGGGTCTCACAACTGGCCACCTGCGGAGCAGTGCCCCTGGAGGCCACCAGAGACTCCTGGATGACAACAGCTACCCCTCCTCCCGTGCCCTGGGGTCTCGGCTGGTGCCATACCGTGAACCTGGCTGGGCACATTTCAGTTTCCAATGTCATAATATTAGGGACCACCAGTATATTTGAATGCTGCAGCCATAACACTTATTTAGAAGAATTCATTAACTAGGATGTTATGAACTAGGATGTAGTTAAGTGAGATTTTAATAAGCAAGAAAGCCATTTAGTCATTTGTTACACAACATTTATAAAACTTTAATAGCCAAACTACTCTTCTCTTGATATGACATGTTGAAGAAGGGAAGGGAATCGGATTCTCTCACTGCCTTCTGTGGTGTGAGATCATGCATGCAACTTACTGGGCCAAGAGAGATGCCAGGCAGCCATACACCGATGGGGTATACATGTTGCCATTGCGGGCAGAAAGGAAGAGAGAGGGCTGTGTTTTCTGCTTGAACAGTTCCTGGCTGGCCTTCTGAAAAGCTTTGTCCACCTCCTTACTGGAGTAGGTTTCCTCCAACTTCACATTGCTGAAAGAGAGCAAGGGCATCTAGGTTTGCCTCAAAGTGATAGTAAGATTCTTTTGAATGACTTGGACCATATGTGTAGCTGCATTATGTTTTTAAAAATTTGTTTCTAACATAAGTTACAATAATGAACCAAACCTTTCATTATATCAGATATAGATAACTTTGTTAAAAAAGGAAAAAATATTTTACCCAATAAAGAATTATGCCCCATACTTCTTTCATTATAATTTTGCCCCATTAAAGAATGCATTAATACCAAATTGCCTGATCATAAAATTTCATTTCAAAATCCAGCTTTCCTGAGAAACTGAAACAAAGTTTTTCCTTTTTTAACAAAGTTATCTACATCTCATATAATATAGATATTCTTATCATAGTTCGTTACAAGCTGTGCTTTTATCCATTGGCTTTGATTTCCATATTTTATTTCTCTTGTGATGGACAATAAGTGGTCAGATTTTAATGACTTTTCTAATAATATACATGCATTAGTTAACATATTTACATCAGTATTATTTTTGTTACTAACATTTGATTATTATTTCTGCAAATGTAGCTTTGGAATTTAATTGGATCTCCTAGTCTATGATTTTCTTTATTTTTGTCATATCTCTCCAACTTTTTAAAATCTGTAGATGATAAAGTGCCAACAGGGCAGCACATCTGTGTCCCTCATATATTCAATGTGTCACAAGAGGATATTGAGGACTTGTAGACTGACATAGCCTACACTTTTTTATTTTTGGATTATTGTCATTAATATTAGATAACATCTCAATGTTTCAAACAATAACCTCCCATCCAAATAAATCTTTCAGAAATATTGTTTATTATCTATTAATATTATTCCTTTTATAATATTTGGATATAGCTTTTAATTTGTAAAACTGATTACAAACATAAGAATTGTATTAAGAGTTGACTTAATCATATAAAGGAGAATATAGCATTTGATGGAATTTTCCTCAATGTATAGAAATTATTTCTGTAGAAATGACTATTTCAGCTAAATTGTCTGGTTTGTCAGTACCCAGGAACATTAGTAATTACTGCTGGTAATTTCAACACTCGTATTGGAGAGTCAGATGCATTTTTACAAGCTCATTTTAATTGGTCTCTTCCCTCAGATGAAGTAGTCTGCCCTTGAAGTAGTAGGCTCACCAATCTAAAGATAAACACTGTAATAGGGTAGGCCCAGCTTATAGATAGACTAGACTTGATCATACGAAATGGCTCTGTTAGAGGAGACTTAAAGGGGAACCAACCTTCTGCGGTTCCAAAAGAACAAGAGTGGTTGATTATTTTACGGTTCCACACCCTTATGCTCATCTAATAACCTATTTCTGTGTAGGGAGCTGCCCAGATAGTGATAGTGAATTTCCCATTCATCTGCCATCTGAATGCTGAAGTAACTGTTAAGTTCCTAGCTGTAGCTCACTGTTTCTCCAGGGCCACATCAAAAAGACTCATTAGAAATAAATGGTCTTCCAGAGTGGCAAAAACGTGTCTGCTCTGTTCAATTCAGAATCCCTCCTTCAATTCCTTCAACAATTATTTTTAGCAGACTCCTCTGAACAGATGTCATCACGTTACCAGTCTATTATCCACACTTTCCAGGCCCCACTATCTAGACTTCCATTGATTAGTTCTAGCCCCCTTCATGTGAGATCCAAACCTTGGTTTGACACAGTTTGTTATAAAGCAAAAAAGGCCCTTTTTACTGCAGAATATATTTTTCGATCTGACGACTCATTAGGGTCCTTTCAATCACTCAGAGAGCATAAGAAGTTCTATAAACCGCTTATAAAATCTAAGAAGGAACAGCACCGAGAGAGGATTGGGGGAGATTAATTGCAGCAGCTCAGCTTAAGAACCCTGCTTGGTTCTGGCACCTAGTTAACTGCTCTCCTATGGGTGAATCACTTACGGCCCATCTGCCAAATACCTGCAGATATTTGGGAGAGTTACTTTCAGAACATTTTAAATCCAGAACTATCACATAATCCAGTGGTGGTTCCCCACCTAATGGTAATTTCTCCCAAATGGCCTCCTGTGTCTGTACCCAAGGCTAAGGATCTCATTGTACAACTGAAATCTGGGAAAGCTCCTGGAGGTGATTTCATCCTTCCACAGTTGCTAAAAGAAAATAAAGATTGGTGGGCCCCAGTGCTGGCTGTTCCTTTTACTTATATTAATAGCACAGCATGTTTTCCATCTGAGTGGAATGAGGCCATAGTTCTCCCTATCTGTAAGAGCACAGGCAATAGATGTAAGTCTGCCAACTATAGGCCAATTAGCTTGCGTAATGCAATAAGCAAATTACATGCAAAGTATCTTTATTTAAAACTGTTGGATTGGGTCCCAAGTGAAAATATTCTTATTGAGGAACAGGTGAGATTTACAGGGGACTGTTCAACCTTAGACCACTGTCTGGTATTGTACCATTTAGCTGAAAAATACACTTCACCATCCAAAGGCACACCTTTTGCAGCCTTTGTGGATTTCAGATGAGCTTTTGATCTGATTCCGTGTCAGAGAGGCTGTGGCAAAAACTTCAGGAATCCCCAATGGATAAAAGATTGCTCCTTCTTATCCAGACTCTTTATTCTAACACCTCACTGAGAGTTAGATGTTCCCCTTTGGGATACCTTTCTGGAACTGTTTCCACCAAAGGAAGAGTAAGGCAAGGGTGTATTCTAGCCCCCTTACTTTTTAATTTGTACATCAATTCAGTTCAGGCTCTCTCATCTTCTAATCATCACTCTCCAGTGTTAGCAGATCGTGAAATTCCAGTCTTGCTATATGCAGACAATGTAGTAATTTTGTCTCTCTCCCAGGTGGGAATGAGAAGGGCACTGAGGGCATTGGCTTCCTTTTGCTGAAAAGAACAACTTGTAGTAAATTATAAAAAAACTAAAGTGGTAGTGTTTACACGACACAACAGGAGGTTACAGAAATGGCAGATTCATGGGAACCCGATAGAGCAGGTATGTACTTATAAATATCTTGGGGTGCTGTTCCAGGCTTCCTTATCTTGGAGCACACATTTCTCTTATCGGGCAAGTGTGGCCCAACGTAGCTCCACAGCTGTCTTAAGATTCTTCTATTTAAAGGGGGCACATTTTATTCCTGCAGCTTGCAAGGTTTCTCTTGCTAAGGTCATCTCTCAGCTTCTTATGGAGAAATTTTATAAATTTATTTTTTAATAAAATTTTATTTTTATGAATTTGCATTTTTATGATGTTTAATATCCTGGAAACTGTCCAGTCCAAAGTTGTACGAGCAATACTTGCAGTTCCAAGATGCATCAAGAATGCTGTTTTTATGGGGACTTCTGGTGGGGACAATGGCTGCTTGATCTGTTTTTTTCCGCTGTCTGCGAACTGACCTGTCAGAGTGGCTTTTTTTCTTGGGCTCAGGCAGGCTTCAAACGGGCATGTGTCATCATCTTATCTCTCTTCAGTTCTAGTTCTGAAATTTCATTGGGCTTTCACCTTGACCAGCAAATTGGATGCACTACCCTCTGTCAGGGCAGTATAAGAACACCCCTTTTCGGCATGTTTATGTCCATGTGGAGATGGCTTAGTGGAATCCCTAAACCATATGCTCTTTTGTTGCTCTCTCTATGGGGAATCAAGGAAAATATATATTTATCCCATTTTAAAGAACTACCTGGTAGAGAGCACAATGTCTATCTGTCACTGCTTCTATCTGACCAGGACCCTCATATATCTTTCAAGGTTGCTCAATTTTGTGCTATCATGTGTTTTATCCATCCTACCTATGGTTGAAGTTTAGCACAAATTTTAGTGATTGGCACTGCCATTTGTACTACAGTTATTATAATAATGTATTTTATTTTATTATTATTTTTTAAAGTTTTATTAATAATAACAGGTCTATATATTTTATTGTTGTGCTTTCTGGCCCAAAGGTAAAAAAACAACAACTAAATTTAAACTAGAAATACTCCCTGAAGCACTGTGGTATCAGTTCAAGATGATGCAGTTAGAAGCAGGTGTCCCCCCTCTGAAAAGCTAAGGAATCTCTGGTATCTCCCATTAAAAGGCTTGCCTTTCCTTTCGTTTACAGTACTGGAGGGGGGATCCTCTCAGCCTTCACTGACCTGAAATCCTTGAGCCCTTTGTAGATTCCACTGTCTGTGTCTGGTTTGGGAGATGCAAGGAAGTCATTCAACAAGATCCGCGCCAACGACTTCTGCACCAGCTTACAAAAGGGTGTGTGGAAGATCATGAACTGGAAGTCTTCAAGAGTACAGAGTTTGTTTATCCCAGCTGCTCAAGTAAAATAATTTAAAGGTTAAGAATAAGAGATATAACTTGGCAACCACACCCAAAGCGAAGCATGTTTTGTAAAACAGATACAGAGAATCTCTGGCCAACCAGTTAAAGATGGCCTCTGGAAGGAGGAGGATTCTCCAGTAGGCCTTCAAACTTCTTCTGTAGACCATACTCCTCTCTCTAAGAAGCCCTTACTTCTGCAGCTTGGTAAAACCTCATCCTCTGCTCCATAACCACCAATCCTTCCTGTAATTATGCAGAATACAGGAAAATTCAATTATTTGCTATAAATAAATCCTTTGCCCTTCCTCTTGAGCCACTAGTTGAAGAGGGGTGGTGGGGCCTGCAGCCTTGCTTCTCCAAACTGCCTCCTTCTCACCTCTCCTAGAATATTGACGTTTTCTAAACATAGGACAATAACAAATTCATTATTACATAAATCTAGTTCACTTCATAAGTATTTTGGGTTTTATTTCTGAGAGGTGAAACTTAGAAACATACAAGGTGTTTAGAGAGTGAGGAAGAAAAAGGAAAATGGGAGTGATAAGAGGAGATATAAGAAATGAAGAGAGAGAATTGCTTTTGAAAGCAAGCATAAATAAAGTGTAAGTAAGGCCAAAGAGTCTTCTTTCTGGAAAGGTCAGCCTATTGCAGCAAAAACAGCTGAGTCACATGGCAACTCAGAAACTCTATTCTGACAAAGACAATTGTACTTCGGATCTCTTCCAATTCTATAATTCTGTAATTTTGTGATAGTTCTCACTTCATAAGAGAGGTTTAATTCATCATTTGTACCAGTATTAATGTTTCCCCGCTTATTCCTACACCATCATTTTAAACACCATCAAGGTATGTAAAATCTGTTAGGCTGTATCTCTTGTATTACCTTACAGGGAAGTCACCTAGGAACAGGGACAACAGAGGCCAGATAGGGATCGGCAAGGGGGACAGTGAATTTTCATGTTACGTATTGCTTTCTACCAAGTCAAGGATAGGCAGAAACCCTTTAACTCAGTCATGAGGAAAGGCCCTGGAATAAGGAGAAGGAGTGTCTTCCTTACTTCAGGATTCCATTGTTGAACAGAGCTATCAGTTCAGGATTCTTTCTACTCCCTTTCCACTGCCAAAAAATTAATCTAAAACAGAGATTAGTTAGTTGTAAGATCATGGTTCCTTTCAATAGGATTGCACAAGATGAGGACTGTTTCTCTTTTATTCCCTCTCTTATTTACTATTCCCTTTCCACATCTTAAGTACAACTTCCTATGGGTGGGGCTCTATAACAATCCATACTTGCATAAAAACAGAGATCAACATTAAAGAGGATGGGGAAAAACAGGGAAAGGCTTGGCTTTCCAGCCACACAGACCTTTCTGCCATTGGCTTTCAATTTTCTTCCGATATGTGGCATAGCACCGATCAAGAGCCCGGAAGTAGCACTGAATGGAAAGCTGTCCATCTACCATAGGATATTCTGAAGCCAAGTCTGGCTTATAGAAGTCATAGACATGCTCCATGTGGGTTCCTCGGAGACCTGGGGGGGAAGAAGATGCCATAGACTTTCTAAAGCGTATCAACAGAACCATGATCTTCTTTGCACTGTGACAGTTGAAGTTGTGGCAGAGATTCAGCTGTGGAGTCCTTGGTGTTCTCTGAACTTGGTTGTTTTCTTGCAGACATTTTGTTACCCCACCAGGTAACATCTTCAGGGAGTGGGGTTTGCTCTTTGTTTATATACAGTAGCTTGCAGTTACCTCGTCAGGTAACGAAATGTCAGCAAGAAAACAACCAGGCTCAGAGAACACCAAGGACTCCACAGTTCAACCCTGAGCTACAGATATTTTCTTCTAGAGATTCAGCTATTTATTTATTTTTAGATTTATACGGTCACTCATCTCACCAAGCAACTCTCACTGGGAAATATATGGCTCTTCCAAAAAGATTCTGATTTTTCCTGCTGAGAAAATTGGAGAGACCTTCCTGGGTATTAAATGTAAGCAATGTTTATAATAATTAATGCAATAAATATCCAATACTGAGAGTTGAATATCTCAGTCTCACTTAATTTTCAGATGCCCTGTCACACCCACAAGCTCCCAGCTTCGGCTTATGGTCAATCACTCCCAGACTCTTGTCAGCCCCCCTTGCTTTCTACCTGGGTTTTCCAGATAGGTGCAGCTTGAGCAGACAAGACACACAGCCCTGGTCAACAGCCGGGAAGTAATTAGGGACACACCCAAATAACTTTCAACCAAACACTGAGGCCCAACAGGTTCTTTGAAATACACGGAGACTCAGTGAATTTAAAGTAACAGCAAAACTTTACTGGTTGCAAGATACATTGCTCTTTCTCACACGCACACGCACACACCCACACTCATCCACACTTACCCACGCATCCAGCTAAGCTGCCAGGCACTAGCTAGAGGGACAGAAGCCGCCAAGTCTGGGTCCAAAGATGACTCAAGGAGTGGGCAGGCTTTGGGACCCCTTTTATCCCCCAAAGTCCTTTCTTTGTTGGTTCACAGGTTTGGTAGCTGTAGATGGGGTTCAGGGGTGGTGGTTCTCCATGTGCTCAAGCCCAACTTCCTTTGTCTGGTTCAGGTGACATTTTTCCTTTGTTTCCTTAATTACTTGCTTCCTTCTTATCTACCTCCCTGAAGGGATCTTTTAGACAAGTTTCCTTGCTTTTGTCCTCTCTGCCTATGTGCCTGCTCTATCTTTAGATAATGGCAGTTTCAGCCTAGTCTGACATATTCCTTCCCTTGGCATCGAGTTACACAGGAGATGCCACAAAAATGGGGCTCACTCATCACCCACTCAGAGCATAACAGGTTTTTTAAAGTATTCTTGCCAATAGGTTTGAACAATTTTGAAGAAATTAATATAAAGACAAATAATACAAACAGCAAGATTTGAACAATTTTCCTTTTAAGTTGGATTGATGGGCTTCCTTGCATGGGAGGCAGGGTATATAGAGAGGTCAAGTGCCCAATGGCACAAGGCCCCCCCTGAACTGTAGGCTGGGCCATGAGTATGAGCCTCATGCCCACATAACAAAAAGAAACCTTTAGGTGAAAATAAAGGGGTGGAGGCATAGGAGATATTGTAGACCTTTTCACAGGTAGAAACAGGAGAGTTGGAGGGCAATGGATGTTTACACTGAGTTGCATAAAAGATTCAGGGTCACTCTCCTCTGCTTTGTCCATGGTTTTGGTTCTGGAGAAGATCCGAAGTGAAAAACATTCCCTCCCACGAGTCATTAGTAAAATTCTTCAAAGCAGCAACATCTCTTAATGTCTCTAGGCTTGAGGGAAGTCCAAAGAAACAGGTGGATGTGACCCCTCCCAGTGTCAAAAGTCACCCCACGCAAAAAGCTGAGCTGTTCAGAGATGCTTGTGCCAATTCTGTGAAAAAAAATGTTAGAACTGTGCTGCAGGGCTTCTAGGCATTGTCCCAGGAGTATTTGGATGTAGGTCTTCATGGCTTGGATCCTGTGGATAAAATCAAAAGAGAGAGGGAGGGGGGACAAAAAAAGCGGGGGGGGGGACAAAAGAGGGAGCAGTGCCACCCTTGGTTTGATTCCAGGTACACTAGGGGGGCAAAATTACATCAAGGACTGAGTGTGGTCCCAAGGCTGAAATCTGGAGTGGCAGGCTCCAGTGACAAAAGACCTGTCGGTACAACAAGCTTGCAATGGTGTCTGCAATATTATTGCACGCGCTCATCTCCATTCCCCACTCTCTGCCTGATTGCTCCAAAAATTCCTATTCCTGCTGCCTCCCCCACTTTCTTCCCACCTATCTTTTATTACTCTCACCTACCCCACACTCTTTATCTTACTCTCCTCTACAACACTCCCAACAGCTTTCCTCGCTTCTCGCAGATCTGTTTCCAAAGTGGCTAAGTCTAATGGGTAAGCTGCATCCATGCGCCCAATCCAAGATCACTCGGGGCGCTGCAGCCCACCCAGCACTCCTTGTAGAGACTGATTGCTCCAAGGGCGCTGCATGATGTCACACATCGTTCGCCCCTCATCCCTGTTATTAGAGGGCTCTGTTCTGGCTATGAATTGATACCATAAATAGCGATGGCAAAATTCTAAGGGGTCCTCTTTCCCCTGTCGATCCCAAGGTCTTTAAGCCGTAATCATCAAGTCCTGCACCATGTTTTGGAGCCCCTGTAAGACACTAAAGCGGTCACCGGGATTGGGGGGATTGGGATGTCGCCGGTAAGTGTGCCGTTTGGTGTGGACTTCAAGATATGGTAATACAGCCCGCTCAATCTCTTGGTCAGACAAATTGTACTGGAGGCTGAGTCGATGTAGCCTCCAGGTCCATTTGAGGGGGTTGGGGCTCAAGGCCCCCAGATCTGTAACAATCTGTTTCAGCTCTCCTCCTGATAAAGGGGTATGGGTGACTACTTGTTCCCACTCTTCCCATTGCTGGTTTTGGGCATCTCTGCGCCTTGTCTGTGCTCGGGTTTCCACTACTGCTATTGAAGCCCCAGGGAGGTGGTTGCTTAAGTCCTAAAAAGACTCCTTCCCATCAAAGGGAAAGTCTGGGGTTTCATCAAGGTCTGAGCCTGTTAAGCAGGCAACTTGGTAAGATTGTTGCCTTATTTGTCTGCGCAGTTCCTCCACCTTACTACATTCTCCACATGCTCTGTGCTTATTCCTCGCAGAGGTCTGCACAAGGTCCTTTAAAGCTTCAATTTTCAGTTCTTGCACAGCATGTTTTTGTTGCCATTCCTCTTCCTTTCCTACACTATCCTTAAGTTGAGCCAAGGTCTCCCTTAGTTCCACCATTTGGGTCTTTGCTCATTGAGCAAAATCTAGTTGTTGTTATTATTCTTTAGTGTAAATAACCTCAAGACAGAGGTAGTAGGCATGACAGCTAGCACAGAACAGCTAACTGTGCAGACTAAATCATGTTTGGACATGTCTAGACATGAGCCCAGTCTATTCCTAACAGCAGTTCCTGTCAGAGCTCACTGTATAAACAGTTTAAGTCTATATTCCCTGTATTCAAGTTAAATATTAGATTGATTGTTAGGGTGATATGCTTATCAACATAATGGTATCCTGCCACAAAACTGTGTAAATCATCCTGATACTTTCAGCTATGCATGTGGTGAGTTAACATTTAAAACTCAGAAATGAAACTACACCCCACTTGTCAAAAATGCTATGAACTTTATTATGGTTGTAAAGTGGCTAACTAAGAGAAGAATTAGGCCTACACATTTGCTACATAATATGTATTAGACTTCTAACAGCATGGTTAAAGGGTTTATGCTACATGACGTTCCTATGGTTTGGAGAGAGCCAAAAGGCCATTCATTAGATTGTAATTTCTGCATAACAAGCACAACAGGGATCACTCTAGAAGTAAGCACATTGTGAATTACTCTGATTTACGATCTGCAATGAAATCAATTCTACATCGTGAGCAGTTGCCTTTTCCAAATCCTCCAGACTTTTAGTGACAGTGAATCTACTGGTGATAATGATGATGCATATAAAGGGCAGATAAGGGAAAACATTAATTCTAACCCAACATTTCAACTTATTTGCTCTTCAAATGAGTCACATTTGTTGACACAAGGGGATCTGAATGATCTTGTGTGATCTGAACTTGTTTGAGAAGCAGGCTGAACTTTTAGATTCAAGAGTAAAGGGCTGAAGGGCTGGAATATGGAATATGGAATCTGCTATAATATGAAACATTTGTTTTTTTTTTACAGCTGCCATGATGAATTTAACAAGAAGATGAACTAGTGTTTTATTTGTTCAGTTATGGAAATTCTTGGCCATAAACACAGTTTAAATGAATGGCACTTGTTCACTAACTCCATGAAATTTAGCTGTCCTTCTTCATAATGCAAATAAATTACCGTCTGCATTGTTAGCCAATGCTGCTAACCTGAAAGAGTCATATGAAGACATGAAACTACTTTTGGAAAAGATCCAGTATGAAAAATATAAATTGAATATTGGTGGAGATCTGAAGGTCATTACAGACCTGCAGCTTGAATACATAAAATACTGTTGTTTTTTGTGAGTAGGACAGTAGGAACAAGAAAAAACATTACATTCAGAAAGAATGCCCAAAAAGTACCTCACTTATTCCAGGAAAAAAGAATGTGGTAAACAGTCTGCTTGCTGACCGTGAATTTCTTCCCAATTAGAAAATATGTGGCCTTTCACACGCCATTTGAAAACTAACCCCAGCCTACCAAAATTCTGGTTTGCAGTGGAAGTTCCTTGAGGAGAAAAGGCTCTCCATCTTTTAAATTTAATCTCCCCGCCAACCCATCCCCACAGTACATGTAGTGGGAAAATACCTAAAAAGGGCTCTTGGTATGACATGTAGCAAAAGTAGACTGGGGGGTGTGGTGGCTCAGTGGTTAAGACACCAGGCTTGTCAACCGGAAGGTTGCAAGTTCGGCGGTTCGAGACCCAAGCGCCGTGTGATGGAGTGAGCTCCCGCACTTGCCCCAGCTCTTGCCAACCTGGCAATTTGAAAGCATGCAAACGCAAGTAGATAAATAGGTACCGTTTCGGTGGGAAGGTAACACCGTTCCGTGACTGTCATGCTGGCCACGTGACCGCGGAAGTGTCTTTGGACAATGCTGGTTCTTTGGCTATGAAATGGAGATGAGCACTGCCCCCTAGTGTCGGACATGACTAAATGGGAACCTTTACCTTTACTAAAAGTAGGCTGTTCCCCTAATCTTCCATATATGAGGTCTGAGCCAGCATTAGCTTCGTCCAGAAGCTGTTCATATTTCAGATAACACAAACACAGTTCCCTCTCTTTTGGGGTGGAGGTGGAGGGGTGAGGGAGAGGTAGAGTAAGTGTGGTTTTCGACATAAAACACAAGCAGCTACTCTGAGAATACCCTCTTAAGCATACTAATGTCTCAGACACAAAGGGTCCTTTTTTGCAGATGAAAAGCCTATTATGAAGGAGAAAAGCAGCTTCCCCCCAGCAGCCTTCCACATTTCTGAAATAGATACATTTTATCATCTCTAATTTGCTTTCTCACCAGCAAGTTATTTTTAATCTCTCCAGCAGACGTCACTTATGTTTAGTTTATCAGACTGCTGCATAATTAGCAAGGCCCATGAAGTCTGACAGAATCCCATCTTTGTCATAGTCATCTTTTTCACTTGCAGCATTATAAATTCATAGCTCTAGACTTGTTCTACCCTATGTCAGCCCTGCAGGGCAGTGAGACTATGAATGTGGCTGCCATAATGCACTGTTGCAACAGGACTCACGTTGAAGAATCACCTTCATTATCACCTCCCCCTTTAAAGGAATTGTTTCCATCCATTTCATGTCATTTTTGTGCAATGAATACTCCATCCCACAACTGATCTTTAGCTGAAATCCATAATCTAAATATTGTAAATATTTTTACTCACCTCTTTCTAAAACCAGAGGAGCATTTGGTCCAACCAGCATAGCCACAGCTCCAGCTCCACCAGTTGGTCGTGCATTCCCAGTGGCATACACAGCAATATCCCCGCAAACCACCAAGGCATAGCGTCCTGGCATGACAAGAGCATCACCAAAGTGTCAACACTAATGAAAAGAAAAACAGACAAAGCTCTTCCTGATTTTCTTCATAAAATGGGTCAAAGTTCATTTGTAGCTTCAACTCCAGCAGCTGTAACCTATTCAAGAACATGGCACTTTACAGGATAACCTGCCAATGTTTCTGACCCTCAGTGACTTTAAGATGTGTGGACTTCAACTTGGGGATTCTGGGAGTTGAAGTCCACACATCTTAAATTTGCTGAGGTTCAGAAACACTGACCTAAGCCAAAAAAGAGAGGCCTTGCCCCAAGGAGCAAACTTTTGACAGCAGAGAGCCAACAGAAATACAGAAAAGTTGAGCAAAAAGTTACAGGACAGATGAACCACATGCAGCTGAACTCAGTTTCTGTTTGGGGAGAATTAAGATTTAGTGAATGGATACACAATGGAGATGTTTTAAAGGAAGGACTTAGATAAAAAATGCATGTGATGAATATGTTAGGGTTTTTTTCCCCCTCCAACATTCTTTTTTCAGCTGGAAGATGTGGCAGTGGAAGCTGCAATCCACTTTGGGAAATCTGGGTGGGGAAGACCCTTCAACCATTCCCTGTTGGTGAGAAAACAGCTATGGTAGAAATCACAGCAACATCAGTCATAAGACTTATAACAGTCGTAACAAGGGTAGAGAGAAAAAAAAAATCCACACAGTTCTTTCAAGGCAGATATAGTTTCCATATCTGCATTTTGTGCTTTAAAAAAGACCTCAGGGGGCAAAAATGTCGCAGCTCAGTATTATGGTGACACACAATGCCACATTGTGAAATTGTAGCTCCTTTAGCAAAAATTAGCCATTTCTGTTTTTTAATAAAACTAGTAATATTCCTGACAGCCTCTCTGAGAATGCCTCTCCACCTAAGGAATGACCAAGTGACCACTTTAAAGTGGCTGGGGAGTCTCAAAGCTCCCCAGCCTTACCTTTGAACTCTACCACAGCAGTGGTAGAACAGAGGATGAGCTGCTGCCTAATCAGCTGTCTGTTTTCAATCTAGCCACGTATTTACCTACAGATTTATATCACATTTTTTGTACAGGGATTCAAAGCAGCATACACAGTGCTCCTTCCTCCTATTTTTCCCTACAACAACAAACCTGTGAGGTAGGTTTGGCTGAGAGTGACTGACCCAAAGTGAGCTTCTGAGGCTGAGGGTCAGCTAGAACCAGTGTCTCCCCACATTGGTGGTCCAGTTAATGGACAGCATTAGTTAATTAATTATACTTACTTAGTGGACAACGTTAGGACTGTTGCCTAATTTACTGACATAATGGCAAAGGGTAGTGACACCAGGAATGCCATCTCATACTGTAATCCCCTATTTGCTCTATTTAATTCCTCCTGAATGTGCCCTGGTTCTCTGGGGAAGTGGCTGAGAGGGGGGAGTTTATGTACTGTTTGCTTTGTTACATTAGTTTTGCTCCTGTGACCCAGTTGATGGTCACCAAGTGGTCCAGCACCACGTTCCTTTGCCTCTTCTCTGCTATCCTAGAATGGGTGCAGGGATTTTGGGCCATCTGCTTTTCATAAGCACAAGGTGGGGAAGGGATATTGGAAGGTATATCTGATGGTTCTCCTGCCTCTTCATCTTCTTTTTCTACAATGAAAGTGTTATGGCTAATTCTTCCCAACCCAAGGTCATTTGCTGTCTCTGTCAGTCCCAGATCATTATCTTAACGTGTATGTCAACATATATTAACAGATTGCTTGGGCAAAAAATAGCACTGTGTCTGGATAAGATCAAATCGCTTACTCACCGGCAGCCAATAATTAGGGCCACATATAAGATAATTTTATCAGAAAACTGAGTTCTAGTAAATGTATGTAAGGTAAGGTAAGGTCTAGTATAGTAATATTACTAGTAAATCATATAATTTTTTTAAAGCATGGCTTAGAGCCAAAATATGTGTCAGGTGAAAAGACACTGCCTGTACAGATAAATAAAAATTAGGATATAAATTTTTATATAAATTAGTAGTAATGCAATTTGAGGAAGAACTGAAAAGGTACAGAAAAAAATTGGGCTGAATGGATCAGTGAATAATGGAAAAAGCAGGACTGACAAAGGAGAGAATTCAAAGTAAGAAAAGAACTGGAAAAAAACCGGAATTGGGTTTTGAAGCTTGATATATTATAAGAGTTGATAATGGAATTAAATGGAAAAGGAAAATTGGAAAACTGGAATAAGATTAGATACATTAAAGCAAAATAGCATTTGTAGCAAGAAAAGTTCTGTCTCCAGCACTACTTTGTTGTTGAAACTCCAGCACCACACGATAATGAATTATATGTTGAGAAAATTCTGAAAGTATTCCCCTTTCTACCTGCTGCTGGAAGTGTGTATGTTATGACTATATTATTTATTTATTATTTTTATATTTATTTTCTATCCTGCCTTTTTTATTTTTATAAATAACTCAAGGCAGCAAACATACCTACTACTCCTTCCTCCTCCTCTTTTCCCCACAACAGCAACCCTGTGAGGTGGGTCAGGCTGAGAGAGAGGGACTGGCCAAGGTCACCCAGCCGGCTGTCATGCCTAAGGAGGAACTAGAACTCACAGACTCCTGGTTTCTAGCCCAGAACCTTAGCCACTAGACCAAACTGGCTCTTATGCTGAATAATATAGTCACAACTATATTATTGTTAGTAGCCAACAGCGTAATAGAATCAAAGGATCAGCTTCCTTAGCCCTTGAAGTTCAACCAACTAAGCAATTTGAATAATTGTTCTTTTTCAGAATGTGCACATTGGCTATACCATTGTTTTTCAACCTCAGCGACTTTAAGATGGGTGGACTCCAATTCCCAGAACTCTGGGAGTTGGAGTCCACTCATCCAACTGGTTGTTGGAGTTCACCCATCTTAAAGTCACTGAGGTTGAGAAACCCTGGGCCATACCACTGAAAGAACTGAACCCAGTCTGCCAACACTTACCATCCCAGGAGCTGGATTCCACCCAATCAGCAGAGTTGAATAGAGAAGCTGTACCTCCATAGCAGGCATTGGTTGTGTCAATGCCCTCAATGTCTGTGTTCCCTGAATCCTGAAAGAGCTGCATCAGAACAGTCTTCACAGCCTTGGATTTGTCTATAATGGTTTCTGTTCCAACTTCCAGACGGCCAATAGAATCCCAGGAGAGATTGTTTTGCTCTACCAGATGTTGTACCACAGTCAGGCACAAGGAATTGATGTCTTCATGTGCAGCACAGAAACCCATCTGCTTCTGGCCTAGGCCTATGGTGTATTTCCCTGGTTCTACCCCATCATATTTCTCTAGTGCAGTCTGCTCTACATATTGGAATGGGAAATACACCTCCAGAGCTAGGATACCCACATCCTTCGGCCATGGGGAGATGATCTGAGATGGTTGTACAGAATCTGTGGAGAAACTGCAAGACAAGGAGGGAGGAAACTTTTCTCACAATTCACATTTACACACATTCTGGCTTCCAAACTATTAGGAGGGCTGAACCCCAATCTCTTTCAAAACAGACATGCTTCAGACTGGGGCAGGCAAGGACCCTGCTTGCCTCATGAATATCCCACAAGTAAATAACAAGAGCAGCTGTACTTATACTTGGGAATTAAGGAAAAGGAATATTCACATTCTCCAGTTTGCTAGGTAACTTTACTATAATTTAACCCCACTTTGTAAACCACTGCTGCTCCACATTGTTTAAGCATTATAATCTGAGACATGATTTAGTGCAATGCTCATTTTCTCACCCCATTTTATTCTCTGTGGTATCCTGATATTCGGGTGCTACCTTTCGAAACAGGCTCTTGGAACGTCCTCCTTTTATTTTCTAAGTTAATGTTTTTCTTGCTTTTAAAGAAAGGCTTTGTGAACTGCTGAGAACTAGTTTTACATCTGATCATGATAATTTACTTCCATATTAGTTTAGCTGGTGTTACTGCTTTGTTATATTGACACTTACTGTATTATTGTAGCATTTGATATTATAGATTTTAGTTTTTGCAAACTTCTATGAAGAGCAAAATAGAAATATTTATTTTAAATATGGATAAGCAAATAGATATGATTTGAATAGCTTCCAAGTTTTTCTTTGTTCTTTAGCATGTTGGGTAAACTATGGAATTAAGACTTTTACTGTGTTTACTTCTACAGCATCTTAAAAGAAAAGGCATTCCAATAGGCTAGATGACGTATGCTTTCTTGCTGATCTTATCATTTCACATCTTAACCCTAACATACTGTTATCAAGAGGTTAATGTTTAATACAAAGACCTTTGATTACATTCACACAAGATCAACATTGCTGGACAGGACTAGGGGTCAGGTCCAAAGGGTAATTATGTGCATGTGGCCCCTTAAAGTCCCCACACAATGAATATTCTAAAAAATTTTTTTCTTCCTATTGGTTATAGAGATGCTAGTTTTAACTTGGATTGTTTTTAGTGTATTTTATGAATATAAAATGAACTTTTTTTAAAAAAAGGTGGGATATTAAATAAATGTATTTTCTTATTTAAAGAAATAGTTTATCAGGACCACAAGCAGTAAGTTCTGCATCAGAAAACTATTAAGTGTGGCTGGAATTTTGATTCCCATTTTTGGATCTTGCACTGAGAGTTGACTTTTGGGCTTAATATTTCATTGTGCGTTAATGAAAAATACTATGCCAGACCATTGGAACTGTCTTCATGAGATATGGAATATGGAAAGTACAACACAGTGAAAACACTTATAGGGGAAATAGGGGGGGAAAGTCTGTGTAAAAGTATACATTTAACACACTGGAAAGAAACTGTTCTTGCTGTGGAAACTGGTAAATAGATAACTGTAAACTGGTAAATAGATAACTGTAGTCTTTCTCATAATATTTTTTTATAAACTGTAAGACCCCTGATGTGGCTCTTTATGCCATCAAATGTTCAGTTTTGGAGCAAACTGCTTCTGCTTATCAACTCTTATGTAGAGTTTGAATAGCAAAGGGCTTGCTATTCAAACTCTACATAATCTGGAAAAAAGTTTTGCTCACATTTGCATTCTCATGGATCAGACTCTCCGTATTCCCTTAAATGATTTATTCCATTGTTCTTCTAGGATTCAGATATGAACATTCACAAATGATCTTTCACAAAGTGAAGTTGTAAGAAATAACCAAATTTATATTGGGATTAAAGGCATGATGGAAGATGAAAGTTGGAAAGATTGTGCATGAGTTTCATAGAGAAAAGGGTTTTAAGAGGCATTTTTTTCACTTACAGATTTGTAGCTGGTGATTCTAGAAAATAAAATAACACCCCCCCAGACTTTTATTAATCTATTGTTCTAATATTAATTATGATTAAAGCAGAATTTCCTTATCAAATTTTCTAGGTAGATCATCATTGGAAAAGTTTGTGTAAAAGTAAAACTCTGATTACAGAGCTGAAGATGTCAACATTTTTAGTGCTATTCTTTCTTCTCCTTACCTGTTCTGCTTCACCACTGCTGGAAAAGAGAGAGGCCAAAGTGGTTTCTGCAATGTTCGTTTCACCTGCAAGCAGCACAGTTGCTTAGTCTGGCTGAAAAGCCGGAACATTTTCCAAGTTGGTTAAATAGTCCAACTAAGCTTTGGGCTAACTGCCTCCCCAGCTGCACTGGCTTTTTAAAAGAAAACCTAAGCCCCCTGCAGAGCTCTGGGAAGTCCCTTCCTGCTCTTATCATGACAGCCAATAGTATACCTCAGTACAGGTAACAGTACACAAACTGACCTAACTAGGCTTTTGCAATTTTTTGAAGCATCAGCTTTCAGTTCTGGGGGTTCTAAGATCCTGGCCACCTTCAATCAAGGTGCCTTCCCATTTCATCCTGACTAGAATCTCTCTAAAAAAAAACCCATCTTCAAGAAGGGCAGTTTCCTTTGGATCCTCTCCTGTCCATAACTGAGCTCTAACTAGTTGCAAGGTATTAACTTTGTATTTTCAGTATATTTTCCCTGTGAAGCAAAGAGCACCTAGAGGTAGGATTTACTCTGGAAAAATGGTCACTTCCTCATTCCCACTTATCACCCGAAGTGCTTTGAACTGAAGGAGAAAAAAAACCCAAAAAAATTCCCACAGGTTTAGTATTTAGGAGTTAGTATAGCTTTGACCTTCATATATGTATACGTATTCAAATTATAACACTCCTTTTATTTAATGGTGCTTATTATTTTATTTTTGAAAGTACATGCTTCACAATCAAATCTTCCTAGAACAGTTTATAATACATCCAAATTAACTTAATCCCTAGCATTTCCAAAACAAGTATCTCCCAAACGGAAATGCTGATCATCTTAATATTGTATTTTGATTATTCTACCACTTTGCCCCCCAAATTTGTAGACTAACACCAATATTATGTTATTACTGCATAATAACAAATTATTTATGCCAACCTTGAAGGAGGCATAAATAATAATCCCTAACAGTAATTCTGCCATCAGTCTCTCTGCTATGTATTTAGCAAATACCATCATTATTAAATAAGCAATCTACACATTTCTCAATCCCATGACAAGTTTAGTTGCCAATCACTTATATTGATCAACTGACAGAACAAAGGCCTGGGCATCAAAGGAACACCTAAGGCAGCCACAAAGTGGACTGAAACACTGCCATGTGTGCATGCAAAAGTCTGACATCAAATTATTTATGTTATTTCTATGAACAAGCCTTCATTGTCATTTAAATAGCTTGTATCTCCAGGCAAAGGAAACACTGATTTAGTACAGCTGTCAGCTAGTGTAGAGAAGGCATCCAAAGTCAAACAACAGTTCACTTTATTATTTTAAGTCTGCAACATACACTTTCAAAACAGCAGTGCAGGAGGGGACAATTGGGGTGAGGAACTGCCTCCCAGAATGTAATGTGCCAGCAGATACTACTTTAAATTCAGGTGAAAGGCTGCAGAGTAAATGCAGGGGAGAGGTCAGAGCAGCAGATAAAATACTGCTGAAGTTGCTGGGGAAACAAGATGGCTTAAGGCATTAGAAATAGGGCTGCACATTACTGAAAAATACAGGTGAGCAGTTCTTTCCACAGATGATGGTGAGGAAAGAGTGTTGGCAATAGTTCAAAATATACTACAAATTGATTAGTTTTATTATACTATCTCTTACAAACACACTTTTTTTTTGCAATCCTTCTGTTTTGAACTCCTTGCTCCTTTGTTCTATCTAACCCTCATAATCATCTCAGTTCTCCAAATGCCTGTTCTAAGGTAGCCAAACTTAAACCTCCCCCTGCTACATCAAACATCAAAGGGAAGGATTGAGAGAAAGCTTCTTCATGGAATACAAAAACTACAGGTAGTCCTCATTTAATGACCATTCATTTAGTGACAGTTCAGACTTATGACATTGCTGGAAAAAACGACTTGTGACCAGTCCCCACACACTTACAACCGTCATGGTGTCACTGTGGTCACATAATCACCATTTTCAACCTTCCTGGCTGGCTTCTGGCAAGCAAAATCAATGGGTTAGGGTTCGCTTAATGCCCACGGTGATTTGTTTAACAACTGCTGCGAAAAAAGGCTGTAAAATTGGGTTGGATTCACCTAATGACCACTTCATTTAGCAACCAAAATTCTGGTCCCAATTGTGGTCATTAAGCAAGGACTACTTGTATTTAAGAACTTCTCACACAGATCAAAAATGGAAAATTAATTGTTAGTGGGCTACGTGAGGGACAGATAGCAGTGGCAATAATTCTAGAAGCTGTATCCCAAATATCTGAATGAAACTAGTTGTGGAAAACACTAGGGAAATCACACCAGTTATAAAACTAATCCATCCTATGGTGAGGATGTATAGGACTCTCCTGCTTTTGTTCCTCAGCAAGTGCTATTCAGATTCATGCAGCCTCTGTATTAAGGATAGCATAAAGCCATTGACAATCTTATTCTCTTCTGAACATGCAGTCACTGCATTTCTTGAAAAGGACATTAACTGGACAGCATTATGATCAGAGTACATATAGTCAGTTCAAAGTCATTTTCTTTCTAATTAATGTTTTTTAAAAAAGGCCCTTTAGTATGTTTAAGGGGCTCAGTGGGCTCAAAATGGCATTTACATTTTTTCTCCATATTCCTTCATAGATTTGTTTCAGGAATGCAGTAACAGATTGAAATAACCCTAATTCTCATTGAATTCAACTGAATTTATTCTCAAAAATATCTGCACAGGATTTCAGGATTTAGGGTTGGTTACCTATTGGATGAAAGATGGCACTCATGTTTTAAAGCCCAGCTGAGTAGCAGTGTCTACCCAACTTTGGCTGTTCTTAGAAAAACTAAACAGGGTCAGACTTGGTTAGCACTTGAATGAGAGACCATCAGAAAATCCCAGAGCTATAGGCTTGACTGAAGAGAGAGAGATTCATTCATTCACTCATTCATGGAAGAAGGCAATGGCAAATCGCTTCTGTACTACTGCCAAAAATGCTCCTTGAATAAGCCCATGGATTCCCTAGGAGTCAAATTAAGGGATTTTTAAATCTTAATTTTAAAAATTAAATTCCCCCAAAACCAAATAGAAATCAACGTATTGATGAAATAACAGAGCAACACATAGTAATAAATAGTAAAACAAGAAATACTGAAACGGTATGTTCTGTACTGCCTGATATTTAAATTTTAAAAAAATAATAATTTGGACAGGTTCATTATATTCTTTAATGGTTAGGACTTTCCGTAACATTCTAGACACTGGCTTTCTTGGAATGAGCAATGTTGGACATTTTGGAACATCAGAACAATTTTTTAGCCATTGTCTAAGTATCTATGTATTTTTTACAGGACACCCAGTCTTCTGCAGCCTGCTGGCACTTGGCTGCCGTGGTACTCGTTGACCAGATCCTTCTCGGTTGCTATGCTCTGACGCAGCTTGGTTCCCAGCTGCTGTAGAAATGGTTCTGGCTCTCCCTGGAGGAAAAGAAAGGCTAAGTTCAGAGATTTATTATGACCAACCTATCAACTGCTAGGGTTGCTGAAATTAAAAACAATTCTGAAATGTATCTGGAGATATAAATTTAACAAGTTCCTTACATGGTCACAAGCTACAAGCTCACAGTATTTAAGACTAAAAATATACTAAACCAGACTCTAACAATAGCTGAATTATCCAAATCAATACAGATCAGGTCTGTCTTCCTAAGACCCATTGCTGAAAACAAGGAATATTTAATAGCATAACCAAACTTACTGACCTGCACCTCACATCATCAACTGCTGAGCAGGTGAAGATGAACAGAACTTCTTTCAGCCTTTTCCAAACTCTGTCCTTTTCTTAAAAGTCTGCAGAATCACAGAGTCGGAAGAGACCATAGAAATCATGAGTGTAATCCAAACCACTGCTTGGTGGAGGCTTCACTAAAGCATCTCTGACAGATGATGATCCACCCTTTCTTTGAAGACCTCTAGTGAATTTCTCCCTACTCACAAAATGTGCTTTTTATTCTTGGAATAAAAATGAATTATATATTTTGGCAATCAGTGTAACATCGCATGACTTTTCCAGAGCCGAACTATTTCGCTGACAGCAGCATGTACAGTAGTGCAATTATACAATAGAGTTCATTGTTTTTTAATGTAGGGAAAATTACTTCGTAAAATAATTCTGCTACCCAAATTCCAAAATCCTCTAGTTGATGTAAAGAAGACTCTAACCTTTAATCCATTTAATTTAGCATTATAACCAGAACATCTTTAGTCAAAGGTTAAAATGCGTATTTCAATTATTAGTGGGTCCAAGTTTTGGTCCTCTTTTAATAAATGTGCCAATTTCTCCCTGTAGGTCCAACTTCAACAAATGTTTTTCCAAAATCTACTATTTTGTTAAGATAAAATGTTATTCTCCCAATAATAGTTTGGATCTTTCACAATGTTGCAATAGTTCATGGTTTAGATCTCTGATTTCCAAATTAAGAATTAGGAGTAAAAGAAAAAAGATGGTGTTTCTTTCTATCAATGATATTATGATATTCAAAGCCCTTGGCTTTTATAATATTTAATGAATATGTACTCAAAGAACTCTAACAAAAATGATATTCTTAAATGGTACCACAGAGCTTGTTGGCACGCAAGTACATTTGAATTACTCCATTAATTAATTTTAAGCCAGTTTAGTATTGTTCAATGCATCTTTGAAAGTGTCTGTCCTCTAGATGTATGCCTTATATGGCCAAGATATCTCAGGTCAGCACTGGACTATCACCAGGAAATGGTTAGAAAGTAGCAGAAAGTAGCAGTTTCACAAGCCAATTCTGGCTTCCAGCTTTGAAAATAAGGATATGGGCAGAAATAATACATCTTTTCACACTATCTCCTTAATGGAAGTTAGAACTTTCTGGGTCACTTCTGTCACATGATAATTTCACCAAGAGTTGTAATAATCTTGAACTTGGCTGTTTTTCTCTCTTATTTGAACCTCTTATGTTAAATTTGTTAAAATCCAGTCCCACAAATCTAAATCTCACAGCAAGGATTGATCCTTTCCAAGTATCAATGTTTTGAAAAAAATCTTTATACTTTTCAGACTTCCTCCAGATATCTCACACTTTTTATACCATCCAGATCTCTTACCAGCATTCTCTCCTGTACGCATACAAAATTGCCAGATACCTTACCAAAATGACAGAGCTTTCCTCAGATACAACAATCATAGGGCAAGTATTTAAATCAGTAATCTCCATGAATTTTTGGAAAGGGTAGTCCATACTGATCTGATTCCTCAAAGAACATTTTCTGTCCCAGGTATTTGTCATTAGTAGAAAATGCTGCATTGTCTTCTGCATGCAGAAGAAACTAGCAGCTCCTGCAATTTGCTAACTGTAGTAGTGGCAGAATGAGATAGGGTAGAGTAAGTTTCTCAGAAAAGAACAAGCCAATATTTTGGGAATAAAAAGTCAATACCATATATTTAAAATAGGATATTCCACAAAATGCATGTTGTAAAATGTGCCCCAATTGATCAAGAACATTTCATTCAGGTGTCACAAAGCCTACAAGTCAGAATTGTGAAAGCCAAGGATCAACACAATATCTTGATGCAAAAACCTGATGAAAGCTCAACATGATGATGGAAGAGACATAGTACAAATATTCATTCATTCATTCATTCGATTTATATATCTCAGAAAAATAACTCAGCCACAGAAACATATCTTGCAGCCTAATGTACTAGGTGAAACAGATTCTTCAACAAAAAGGTTAAACAGTATATATCTAAACATTTTCAAATGCCTGGAGGGATTTACAGTGCCAGATAGACAAAACATTCTGTACTTGATCTAAATCAGGTAATAGAATCAGCATGATCCAGATTAGCAATGCTAAATTTGCATGCCATTTCCTACTTGGTGCTACAGTTATGTGCGGTTGTAAAACTCCTTTCAGAAAACACAGGGAACTTTTAGTCATAATTCCCAAGGATGCAGTCCTGCAAAGATGGTATATTTAGAGACATGTACTAGTGGTGTACAAAATATTTTGAGTTAAAAGAACCCCCATTTTGGAGTTGAAACTCTCAACAGCTGTTTCCACCTTACCAGAAGCATTCCAAGACTGCTCCAACCTTACCAGAACTATTCTAAGTTTGTAATTCAAAATAACCTGCTTTAAACTCTAAAAAGCTGTTTCAAATTTGAAACGTTTTGCATACCCATAATATATCCTGATAAAAGTATACTGGGTTCCCCAACCTTTTTATTTAACCATAATATCCAGCATTGAAAAATAATTAGAATAGGAATAAATATTACTTGCAGTGTTCAGAATGTGTAAGTTAAAATAATGAGTACATTTACTTGGAAGCAAGTTCTGCTGAAATCAAGAGTTCTTAGTCCAAGTAAGAACTCTTCAGATCTGAAGGCAAGAGAATCACTTTCCTTTCTCAAGACTGCCCTAAAACCCAGTAGGTAACTAACACACACAACCTGCAAAAGGAGAGAACAGGCAGCAAGAAAACTGGAAAGAGCCAGGGGGACCTTGAGAGAGAGGCGAGCAAGCTGCAGCAGGACTGTAGACCACAGCCTTGGGGACTCTCACTCGTGGAGGTCGGAGGACAGAGGAAAATGAGAGTGGTGCAGGGATTTTACTGGCCTTGGCGGACACAATTGGGGGCTCTAATTCAAAGAGAGACACAGAAACAAATTAGAAACACCACATGGCTGTAGAGACACAAAAACAAACTCGTGAATCTATATTTACATACTTTAAATGCTATTACATCAGGTACCACTATTGATTTTTGGTGGTGGTTTGTTTTTACAGATATGCAGTTCATACAGTGGAAAACTGTAGATCCAAGTACAAGAATAAGATGTTCTAATCAACTTGAAGTATTTAGGAGAAAATGGGAGCTAGCTAGCCAGCTGCTCTATCAAGTTCGTCTGTTACATTTTTGAAATAATTTTGGAATGCCACAAATATATTTTGTGCATGATATTAATTTTTGTAAAACACCTCTGCAATATATGTATTTCAAAGTCATCCTTAATGGTATATTATACAATGAGAGCGAAATCAGTAAAGTGAATGGTAGTTCTCCTGCTCCATATGTAATGAGGCTAGGGTTTAGCTTACAGCTCAAGGCCAAGGAAATGCCCTGACTCCATTGCTGCAATCTTAGCACAGTCTGATCCAATAAAGGCTGGGCAATAATCAAAGAGAAGATTTTTGCCAGAAGAAGTTCAAAATTCATTCCTACTAATATACCCCCAGAACACTTAGCACTAAATAAAAAAAGCACACGTAATTAATTGCAAGTATAAAGCACTCTGAGGGGGTGCATTATAGGAGTTTAAATGTCTCTACACTGTGTAAACTGATCATACTGCTTTGCTCTGATTAAATGCAGTAGTGTAAAATAACAGCCCCCCTCTGCAAAAAATATTTTAATAATTGTTACATAAAGGTAAAGACAGGCTTATGCACAATTAAAGCTAATGCCTTCAAACTAGATCTTCCTCTTCATAGGCAAATTTACTGTATATGCTATACCAAAGGAAATATAAATGAATTAATGAAATTCCAAAAGCTTTGGAGCACATAAAGCCTAAACAAAAGTGTTAGTCTTGTGTAGCAACAACAATAACAATTGCAGCCAGTTACTTTATTTTACTGGTGATATGTTCTGGTCAGTAGAAAAGTTTCTTAATGCTATCTCTTGCATGCACAACCTGAAAACTGCTCCCTTACATATTTGGATACCAGGTTGAAGAGAAGAAAGCAACAAGAAGTGCACATGCAAAATTATATATAAGTCCCTCTATGAAGGATGGCAAGCTAAATAAGGATAGAATTCTTAGATTACACAGAAACCTTTGTTAATTCTTTATTCTGACATGATTCATATTATACTGCCTATTGTTGTTAATTATTGAATATTGACTTAAGTTTATTTACCATATTCCTATCTTGCCACAATCAAGAAGCTCTCAGTGGCTTACATAAAGCATTTTAATATTCTTCTGAAGTCTGCAGCACTAAACTAATGTACTTCAAAATTTTTACTCTATCTTACATTGCTTTCAAATCTTTTTTTCTTTTTGTTTTTCTTTTGTACTTTCCTTCTTGATTCTGTCCTTCTTAAATACCTACCTACCTACCTACCTAACCAGGAAATGCGTCTGTTCAGTGTTAGATATAATCCATTCTGGAAGTTGAAGTTAAAGTTGCCAAGGTTGAGAAACATTGGAGTATAGTATCAGATAACTGCAATGCTATCCTGAGTTGAAAGTTGAATTTAGCTTGAGGATAGACATATTTTAAGTGGAAAAATCAGACTAAAATATAAAGTTTACAAAACAGTGACAATTAATTAAATTTTAAGTGTGACCATACATAAAGCAATATTGGTTATCAAAACATTCTGGCATTAGTAAACTAACTGATATATTACATGATTAAAAACCCAATTCAAGTTATAGGTGGCAGAACTAAACTTCCATCTATAATATAATAAGCTCTCTTAAAAAGTGTTTTATTCAAAAACAACTAGCTTAAGGTCAGTGGCAGGGAGCCCTAGCAAGTTTAAAGGTTCCCATGGTGGTTGGTGAATGGACTTTATGTTTCAAACATTGGGTCAATGTTATAATTCATGAAATGCTTAATATAAAATTTTGAATGGAACACATTTGATTGCATCATAAATTATCTATAGTCAGAGGTGAACAGGAAGATGGGTAAATTTGCAAAGGACAATCATTCTGAGTGATGTGTACACACTAGAAAGACAAGATACAAATGTTATATATGTCAATATATAATCAATATAAAAATAATATATAATTAATGATTATTAAACACTAGATGAAATCCAAGGAGCACCAGAACACCTCTCTAAACTAAATTTATGGGCAACAATAGCAATTGCAATTCAGACTTTATCAGTACAGAAACTCTGGGAAATTAATATATAATCTATTCCATTGCCACAACTAAAATATTGTCGCCGTATATTGCTGTGGTTCTGTTGGAGAAAACTATGGATATTTGATTTCTTTTAAAGTACTTCTATGTAACACACATAACTGATTTATGAAATTCAATACCATAAGATGTGACAATGCCCACTAGCTTAAATATTTTTCAAAATCCATACATTCATTAGCAGCTGATAGGATTCCAGTTTTCCAGGATTTTCCAAGATTGAATAAAATCTTCTAATGCATTGCTCTCTGATGATATTGAATTACAATACCTCCAAGTAGCATACCATTGGTTGAGGATGATGAAAATTTTAATCTAGTACCTATGTAGGGTACAGTACTGGGTTGAGGAAGAATGATTTACAAGAAGAATGCAACTGAATACTGAATGTTACTGTAAGTCTGGGGCCACAGTTTAGAGTGGACAGTCAGTTAAGGAAATACTTAATCATTTTCCTACTTAAGTCTCGGTACACACTTTTGGGGGACAATATATGAACTATCTTGATTGGGAAATTTTTTAAAGGTAATGGCAAGCCTCTTTCTATCATACCCAGAAAACTGAATAGATATGTTTCTGTAAGTCACCAATAAAAATTAAACTGGAAGGTGATTTTCTTTTTATCATACATATGGAGCTGTTTGGGGTGGGGGGTAGCATAGAGAAGCAGCAAGAAAAAGGTAAAGTGCTTCTCTTACACTTGCTTCTCAAACTCTTCACTCCACCCAAAACATTTTTCCTGAAAAAACAGTTTTGCTTTCTTAGACATACTGATGTGCCTTTAATTTAAGTCAGAGGTTTCTTATAGCAAGGAGCAACCTAATAGGGGCAGCAGCAGTATACTCCACTATCAGAAAGGACACCCTTTATGTATTATCCTAAGCCAAGGTTTGCTTAACCAAGGTTTGTTAAAACACAGCCATTTTTGATGTTGTATGAATTTAGCCTGAGGTTCTATTAGAACTCACTCTAGTTTTTTTAGACCTTACTGTAGTTTTTCAACTTGGAAAAAAATGAGGACTGTAGTGGGGGTGTGGAAAGGGTTATATAGGAATGGGGAGTAAGTGAACAGTATGACATATGGTCAGAATTCTATTTTAATACCACTAGTTTCACAGATGTGGTATCAGAGATTTCACAAGTAATAAGAGAAAAACCCTCTCAGAATAAATTCAACAGTGTTTATGTGAGACCTTACTAGGAATGATGACACTTGGGGGGATAATCTCATGTTGCAGTTTATAGCAATAAATGTCAGAAAAAGTAAGACACAGACTAACAGGAGAGAATATATGTAGCTCAGGGTTGAACTGTGGAATTCTTGGTGCTCTCTGAGCTTGGTTGTTTGCTTGCAGTTGTTTCATTACCTAACTAGTGCTTGCACTGATGATGTTACTGAATTGGGTAATGAAACAACTGCAAGCAAACAACCAAGCTCAGAGAGCACCAAGAATTCCATACAAGGACTAACACAAATGTTCGGAGATGTAACTGAGAGGAGCCGCTGAAAGAAAACACAGCAAACAGCCTGTTGTTTCATCTACCCCTGTTCTTGCAAGCTTGTTCCCTGTTGACTAAACTGGATTTCTACTTTCTCCTGTTCAGTTTTAATGCCTGAACATTTGACCTTACTACTGTACAGTTTCTACCATAATGTCATGTTTTTGCTGTTTAAAACCTCACGTCAGCAGCATACCCCCATTTGATCATGTCACCTTACTGCTCTTCTTCTGAATGACACTAAGCCAGAAACTACAGAAGCATTGGATGATATATGCAGTGCCAAGGACAATCTTTGTTACAAATGCTGTGAAGGAGCCTAAGTTAACAACAAAGGTAACCCTGATATGAATTACCTATTCAAATGTGCTCTTTTCTACTAACACTCATGATTGTTAGCAGCTACCATTCTAAAATGAAACAGGCAGAAGGTTTGTTGCTGAACAGGAATAGAGAGAGAACTATAGAGGAACAGTAACAAGAGGATTATGCTGGTCTATGACCGTAATAAAGATCTGATTTGAGTAACAAGAGGAATAAATATTTCTTTGTTACAATGATTTCAGTTGTCCTGACTCATGCCTACAAAGCACAATCTATAATGCAACAGAAGTCTGTGGCTGCATATTAATGAAATAACCATTATTTAAATTAGAAGACCTTACCTCCAGAAAGTCTGGTTAATTTTTAGTGAGAAAGCAACATAAGACTGTAAAATTGCACTACTTCTATTGTTATACTTAATTGAAAACATGCCAAGTCAATGGTAGCTTAGTAATATATACTTTCAAAGAGAATATTTGTAGCTCAGGGTTGAATTGTGGAGTCCTTGGTGCTCTCTGAGCCTGGCTGTTTTCTTGCAGACGTTTCATTGCCAGACTAGGCAACATCTTCAGTGCGAAAACCTAGTCTGGCAATGAAGCATCTGCAAGAAAACAAGGCTCAGAGAGCACCAAGGACTTCACAACGTATACTTTGTACAGGTAGTCCTCATTTAGCGACTACATTGGTACTGGCAATTTGGTCATTACGTGAAGCAGTTGCTAAGTGAAACCATGAGTATGCTTACAATCTTCCTTCAGTTTTCCATTGCTTTACAGACCTCCAAAAGTCATAAATGTGAGGATTGGTTGCAATGTTACCTTTTTATCACCATGGTAACTGCAAATGGTCGCAAAACAAGGCAGTCGTTAAACAAGAACTATCTGTATATAGAAGGAGCTACCTCTGGCAACTCCAGATTTGGCTCAGAAAAAATTAGGTCCAAACTCTGGATGAGTTGAACCAATCAGCAAAGATAATACTGAGATGGATAGTTCAATGATCTGATACAACATATGGCAGTCCTATATGCTCTTAGTGATAAGTTACCTAGAGAAAGAACACTATCTAGAATTTATAAATGCACACTTAGAATGTAATAAACCGAGATTGGAAATTAGTTTTTTAAAAAAGCATAAATTTTGATGAATGATTTTTCAAGAAATGAATGCAACTTATACTGTTGGTAAATACCAGAAGAGACTGAAGAATGAAACAAAACAAAACAAAAACAAAAAAGATTTTGTAAATTTTAATTCCAACCACATGGACAAAGTGGCTTGCTTTAAAAATATAGATATTAACAGTCCAACACTTAGTATTACTAGAATGCTGTCTCAGGTCAAGAATATTAGGACATTAAAAATTACTATAACTCTACTGGGTCTGCGGAATACTTGCCAAAGGAAAATGATTAAACTATTATATAAGTAATCTCCCAAAGATCCAGGGGGCACCACTGACCTCGTGCTGTATCAGGAGTAGCCTCAGTACTAACTAATCTCTGCCCAGCACACATGGAACGCAACATCTGGAAGACAGCCAAAGGTGCCACATTCATGCGCAGAAGGTCCAGCAGGATCCTAAGGAGGGAAAATAGAGTTTAGGAATGTAATACTGGCATTTCTATTATTTGCAAAAAAGATTTCTTGATTACTTGGAATACCTTGTTTCTGGCTTGTTGAATAAAAATAACGTGCCTAAAAGAATTGATAGAGTACTCTAGGACTTGAATATAAATATGATTGGGAACTCCACCCCAGGAATATAGAAACAAAAAGTGTTCTTTCCAGCTCAAGTTTTATTTCATGCAATAATATATTTGGGGATTTTCCCAGGTAACCAGCCTTTCCACCACCACCCCTTCTGAATCCAGTTTAAACTGTATCTGAGATTGACTTATGCTGTTTTGACTATTTCCATACCTGTTGGTAATACCATAAGAATGAGTAAAGTTTATAGATTTCAGAGGCTAGTTCTTGCAGAGAACCACCAGTCAAGAAGCAATTACCCTTTCTAGAGAATAACTGACTGGTGTTTGCTTGCCAGGAACTGAATGCTTTGTTTCCTTCTCAGGGCTGTTGAACACACATACCTAACCCTTTCTCACAAAAATAAGAGAGAACAAACTTCCACCATTTCCCCATTTTATTTATTTATTAGGCATACACCATGCAGCAATCGAACAACTCAATGGTTTCTATGCTCAACATAGTGGCAAATCTCCATTGCTTTTCAGACTCATAATACTTGCATGCTGGCAAGTATTTGGGCTCCTTTATATGATTTATGGCAGCTAAAGCTATGATGGAATCTAGCACAATACACCAAAATTCTCTCCAGTGAAAGCATAGACCACCCCTTCAGTCACAAGGAGTCCTTGTGAAGTATCATTCACTTCTTTAAAACAGCATTTCTCTATCTTTGATATAATATCATGGGGGTAGGGATACACACTGTGTATTGAACTCTAAAACAATTGCAAGCCCATGATTACAATATAATCTGATCAACGGGGGTTGTCTTGCCCATCACTGGGACTATACCTCTTGGTTTTTTAACTGTTTTGAAAATATGTGTTCATTTACAAATTTGCAGGGAAAAGTAAAAGATCTATGACTTTCCATTTTTAATAAAAAATCCACCTGAAACCACTAAACCATATTTTCATGGTTGAGTCCAAGGACATTGGGACTTGCTAAGTATCATATTCTAAACATTCAGAGAGTGAAAGGAAAGGTGAAGATGGAAGGACCTATTTGAATCTATTATGTAAACTCACATGCCTTTATTCTTAAATTGATATATATATATCTGCAGTGTGCAGATTTACTGTGCACTGTTTTGGATACAAAAGATAAAAGATGCTTCGGAGAATGCAGGAGCACTCAAGTAGTACTCATCAACAGTTCTTTAAATTAGCTGTGTCTTTTTCTAGAACTTGGAGGCTGCCTTCCACAGTAGCAATGTGATCTCAGGAAAAGTAAGTTTGATTTTAGGAGCTGCCAACAGATGCCACATGTGTGCCTCAAACCGCCTTTTTCCTTTTGAAGATGAAATGCTGCACTAATATTTATGTCAAGGTTACATACTGGATCCATCTTTTTCCTGGTACAATTTATGCATACAATTCAGGCAGATTCTATATAAGAAGGATGGAAAATCAAGAGAATTACTCTTTCAGAGGCACATTTTTAAACCAGGTTATTGCCTAAGATCATTGGTTCTGTGGTTCTTGAGCTCAGATCATTATGTAAGATATGGAAAAATACAATTTGTAAAGAAATAATGAAGATCTACATATATATAGCCATATAAGGCAATACATATAGATCTTGGTTGGGGGAGATTTTAAGGTGTAAATACTAATATTAGTTAATAGCAAAGTTCAAGCTAGTAAGTAACACAATGTTAAATAATTAAACTAACACGAAGACAGAAGGAGATAGTGGGGAAAACTCATCAAATGATAAGAACTAACACAGGTAAAGATTTAAATGTGTAAAAGCCTTGGAGCGCTTGGAGTGTTTCAAGATGAGGTGTAAACTGGCAGGCTTACAAATAAGGTAACAACTTAGAACACTTTCAAAAGGAACGAAGGGAAGAAATGGGCCTAATTAAAAGCTTAGCCTTCAGATGTCTTGTAGCCTAACACTGACCAACAGAGGAGACATATGCCATATGTGTGATAAGAACATCATCAAAAAACCTTGGAATGTTTAAAATGTTTCAAAATGAGGCTTTTACAAGCGTAAGCAAAATAAGATAGAGGGGTCCAGGGGATGAGGCGGTCGGAAGATTGTGCGTCTGAGAGTACCCAGCCAATGGGGAAACAGGCCAGAAAAGGGGGGGGGGCTGGACAGGGAAAGGTATAAGAAAGTGTGTATTTGTAATTTTGGGTGTGGCATCTCTCCTTTCAATCAGACTCTGCATAGCCTGGTCGAGGTGCCCACCACGCTTTGCAAACCGCTCAAATAAAGTAGGTGCCTTTTCAGAGATCTCTGGTCCGGGTTTTCATTATTTTTATATCTAACAATTAGAAAGAGATGTGATGTGATGTTATTTATTTTTCAAATTTCTATCACTGCCCATCTCTCCCGAAAAAGGGACTCTGGGTGGTTATTTGACAAGGGTATCATTTGGATTAAAGTATGTGGAATCAAGTTGATCCATGCATTGGATCCATGTCTGTATGTTATGGCAGCATCAAAAATAACGAAGACAAGCATGGTCTGTGATCAAATGGAAGTTTTTAGTGAATGCCATGTAAATACCAATGGAAAGCATTAGAATACATGCCTTGGATCCATGATTTTTCATCACAACAATGCCACAAAGTTGTCAAATCCATTATCGTTAAAGCTCCGTGTGATTTGTAACCTAATGATTATATGTAGATTCAATTAAAAATCACAATATTCTCTGAGAATCCAACTGACCTTCACCTTCAGTTTATTGATAATATCATATTACTAGCTGGGCCTCATACAAGTTTTATTGCTTTTTATTATCCCCACACTGAATTGTAGTCGGAGAAATAGGAACTTCAAGGCACCGTGTTATGCAGGCTAGGGTTATAAATGCAGGTTATAATGACCGGAAATGGTCAGAGAGAACGGCTGACACAACACCTCTTCAGGAGGGTCCAATGCTATAAACTACAGAGAAGAAAGCAAATTAAAGTAAATGGTTTCGCAACTATAGTCTAGGTGCGTGGAACGGTCCCCCACCGCTATCTTCCATCCATTTCCTTGTGGAGGGGAGGGAAAGGGGATGAAATACCAACCCTGCAGTTCGTAACAAAGCAAAGGCCGCAAGTTTCCAAAACCCCGAGGCTACAGCGATCTCAGCCCCCCATCACTCACTTAAACACTTCCGGGTCAATGCCGCTCCCCGCTGCCTGCGCAAGTTCAAATAGTTCCGCCTCTTCCGCCGTAAGAAGCTTCCGTCGAGCTCGCGATCCTACGGCTGCGGCCCCCTTCAGTAGCCCTCCCGCGTCCATCACCGGACCCGACATCCCAAAGGCCGCACGTTCAGTTCCGCGCGCAAGGCATCTCGGGATGGCTTTTATTTGATGAGGAATGCAGGGACTTGTAGTTTTCTGGAAAGCCCGTAGACCTAAACCGTAGTTATCATTCCGTGGTCTGAAGTTGGACTTTTCTCCTTCGGCGCCTCTTCTTCACTCTTAAGTAGAACACGACCGACGGTAGCTGATGAAAAATGTAGCAACATGGAGCGCTTCACTTTCAGATCACATCCCCCTCCTATCGCTATGTGTTCTATGTCAACGGTCCATTCACCTGCCATGGTGTCTGAGCAGGCTTCATCCACTTGGGCTCTTTCTAACGGCAACTCCTTTGGGCCTTTTTTCTCTGTGACCCTTGAAATTCTCCTGACCTGATTCGTATCTCCGTCCTGGTGCTGTAAAGACGCCTTTTCAAGAACTAAGTGTGCAGTTTATTTGCCTGGAAAGTCAGAAATCATGCCAGGAAAAGATGATAGCAAACACTTCTGTACTGTGGCCAAAAGCACTGTGTGGTTGTGTCCAATAGTGAACAGGAGTCGAGGTTGATGCCAGGGGTTCATTACCTAACTGTACCTTACTTTTATTTAAAGTAAAATGAAATACTTAAATAAGTTAGATAAATAAGTTAAAATAAAGGTACGGAGATCTCTGATTCAAGTACTAACTAGGCCCAGTCTTGCTTAGCTTCTAAGCTGACAAGTTCCTAGGCTGAGATTTACAGTACTTTCCCTTGAATACCAAAGTCTGTGGCTTTGATATAGCTGTGAAGTGGGAGACATGCTGCTGCTGCTGCTGCATCAAAAGCATGTTTGGCTAGACAGAAGCTCAATGACTTCAGTAGTATTTTGCTCCTAGTTATGACTGCAGTCGAGTTCTTGTTGGCATTGTTTGCTTGGTTGGTCTTTTTTATCCAGTTTATCAGTGCTAATCCAAGACCTTTTGCAGCCTAAGGCAAAGCACTAAATGTTGCTTTTCTCCCTGTTATGTACTGAAACAGATGGGATCTGCAGTGGAATTTCATTTAAGTACTGCAAGTGGGATAGGAAGGAAGTCTGAGGGAAGCAGGCTCTTCTACTCTGTCCTCTTGGAGGGCACATGAAGAATAAATAGGGATTTCAGAGATAGAAATATGGAAGTGCCCATGCATCTTCTAACTGTTTCATTGTAAAATCAGTGCACCAGTTCTACTTATTTTTTCTCAAATGTGAATAAACCTCCTTATTTGGGTGCTGCAGCAGCCAGCACTTTTGTATATAATATTGTTCTCTCTATCCCTGAATTATTGGTTTAAATTTGACCTTATGCCAAGATGATGATCATAAGACAGTAATATCAGATCTAGAAATTGTATAATGCTCAATTTTTGGTTGTAGTAATGTTTAGTTTTGAAGCATGCATGAGCTCTTTAAAGAGCTACATCTTTTTCCAGGCTTTCTTTCAAATTACCAAAAGATGCAACTGTTTCAGAACTAAGACTCAGTTGTGAGGATAGAATATAGACCAATTCAGACACTCATGAAATATTCCATTAACATCTTACAGTACTAGTTTAATTTAAAACTGAACATTTGATTATTAATGAAGATTTTACATAGTATTATATAGGAACATCCTTTCTAACCCCATGTAAACATCGTTTTGTCTAAAATTACAAGTGTATATAGCTGAATAGAGACTAAATGATATTTGGAGCCTTCTGCTCCTCAACTAAGCATGAAACGCAATCCTATTGAGTGGAATTTATCATAGTCCAGAATGTAAAATCTGCTAGTAATTAACAATGAAATGATCAATTTTCCTGCAATATCTCTTAACTCAGAGAAAGTGTTTTCCAACAAAATATATTTGCAATTTGTGGTCTCCCTAAGATTTTTTTTTAAATGAATTGAAATTTTTCCTCCCTCTAAATCACAAGGGTGATCTCTTGTCCTTAGGACCCTTTGTTCTTAGCTGCAATTTCTTCTTTAGTATTTAATCTTTGTTTCAAATTGTTTCCAGGTGCAGCCTGGCAGAAGAGAAGCAACCAAAGAATTTTATATTGGGGAAAAGTTGTGACCAGGGCAAGCAGGTTTCTTTGAAGTCTGTTCTCATTTAGCTTTCTTTTTAGTATCTTTTTCTCAGTTCTTTGCCAAGGCTACTTGCAGATCAATATTGCTGTTTTTAACTTTTTCAAACACTGGTGTTGCTGGAAATTCCTGTAATGGAGAACTTTCATCTTTTAAATAATTCATTAAGCAGGACTGGAGGTATAATGCTCAAATGATACAATTGCCCCACTCAGGTGCATACTGCCCTGTGGAGACTGGTATGCTGGTTTCATAAAAGTAATATTTTTAAATGTAAGGAGTGTCATGGCTATTCTTATCTGCAAAATACTGAATAAAAAACATTGTGGAAACTGGAACAGATGCTACAGTCTGTGATGGTCTCTCATTTGCAAGAAAGAATTGGCTCTGTGCTGTACTCTACATGCATGTGTGCTTGTGTTTTGAAGAGACAGTTGTAAATTGAACTCAACTTACAGATTTCATGTCTTTTGTGAATACTATCCTATTAATATAGTTGTAGCTGCTCCATCTTAGTGGGGTTCTTACTCAGCAAGTATAAATGTTTGTCCTCTCTTAAAGTTAAAGCACTTTAAAAGGAGCTGCAAGTGAGGCAGCTTAAAATATGGGAAGGAGAAAAGTGGTGACTGAGCATACGGTGTTTGCTAGGAAAATTTATCTTCAGCAAAGGATCGTTACCTTGTCGTGGTGCTGGAGCTTGAGCACCTCAATGATGCCATGAGCTAAACCGTGAAGGGCCACCCAAGACGGGAAGGTCATGACAGAGAGGTCAGACTAAATGCGATCCCTGGGGAAGGTAATGGCAACCCACCCCAGTATTCTTGCCGTGAAAACTAAATGGATCAGTACAACCAGATATATGTTGGTATACCATCGGAAGATGAGACCCCCAGGTCGGAAGATGGTCAAAATGCTACTGGGGAGTAACAGAGGATGAGCTCAACTAGCCCCAGACGTGATGACGCAGCTAGCTCAAAGCCGAAAGGACGGCTAGCGGCCGACGGTGCTGGTGGTGAACGGCGAATCCGATGTTCTAAGGATCAACACGCCATTGGAACCTGGAATGTAAGATCTATGAGCCAGGGCAAATTGGATGTGGTTATTGGTGAGATGTCAAGATTAAAGATAGACATTCTGGGCGTCAGTGAACTGAAATGGACTGGAATGGGCCACTTCACATCAAATGACCACCAAATCTACTACTGTGGACAAGAGGACCACAGAAGAAATGGAGTAGCCTTCATAATTAATAGTAAAGTGGCTAAAGCAGTGCTTGGATACAATCCAAAAAACAACAGAATGATCTCAATTCGAATTCAGGGCAAGCCATCTAACATCAGAGTGATCCAAATATACGCCCCAACCACAAATGCTGAAGAAGCTGAAGTAGAGCAGTTCTATGAGGATCTGCAGCACCTACTGGACAACACGCCTAAAAGAGATGTTATTTTCATCACAGGAGACTGGAATGCTAAGGTGGGCAGTCAAATGACACCTCGAATTACAGGTAAGCATGGCCTGGGAGAACAAAATGAAGCAGGACATAGGCTGATAGAATTTTGCCAAGACAATTCACTCTGCATAACAAACACTCTCTTCCAACAACCTAAGAGACGGCTTTATACATGGACTTCACCAGATGGACAACACCAAAATCAGATTGATTACATCCTTTGCAGCCAAAGGTGGCGGACATCTGTACAGTCGGTAAAAACAAGGCCTGGAGCTGACTGTAGTTCAGATCACGAACTTCTTCTTGCACAATTTAGGATCAGACTAAAGAGATTAGGGAAGACCCACAGATCAGCTAGATATGAGCTCACTAATATTCCTAAGGAATATGCAGTGGAGGTGAAGAATAGATTTAAGGGACTGGACTTAGTAGATAGGGTCCTGGAAGAACTCTGGACAGAAGTTGGCAGCATTGTTCAGAAGGCGGCAACAAAATACATCCCAAAGAAAGAGAAAACCAAGAAGGCAAAATGGCTGTCTGCTGAGACACTAGAAGTAGCCCAAGAAAGAAGGAAAGCAAAAGGCAACAGTGATAGGGGGAGATATGCCCAATTAAATGCAAAATTCCAGAGGTTAGCCAGAAGAGATAAGGAATTATTTTTAAACAAGCAATGCACAGAAGTGGAAGAAGACAATAGAATAGGAAGGACAAGAGACCTCTTCCAGAAAATTAGAAACATTGGAGGTAAATTCCAGGCAAAAATGGGTATGATCAAAAACAAAGATGGCAAGGACCTAACAGAAGAAGAGATCAAGAAAAGGTGGCAAGAATATACAGAAGACCTGTATAGGAAGGATAACAATATCGGGGATAGCTTTGACGGTGTGGTCAGTGAGCTAGAGCCAGACATCCTGAAGAGTGAGGTTGAGGGGGCCTTAAGAAGCATTGCTAATAACAAGGCAGCAGGAGACGACGGCATCCCAGCTGAACTGTTCAAAATCTTGCGAGATGATGCTGTCAAGGTAATGCATGCTATATGCCAGCAAATTTGGAAAACACAAGAATGGCCATCAGATTGGAAAAAATCAACTTATATCCCCATACCAAAAAAGGGGAACACTAAAGAATGTTCAAACTATCGAACAGTGGCACTCATTTCACATGCCAGTAAGGTAATGCTCAAGATCCTGCAAGGTAGACTTCAGCAGTTCATGGAGCGAGAATTGCCAGATGTACAAGCTGTCATGAGTGCCGTTGAGCTGAAGACATCAGCGCAATGGCACACATGACAATAGAAAGGAAACAGGGGAAGGGGCTCAAGATAAGTAGCCATCAACTCACAAAGACTGAAGGTCAAGAAACAATGGCTAAACGGATCGCGAGGCACACCCAAGCTGTTAGCGCTAATGCAACGGAGATCGCCCAGCTGACAGCAATCACCAGAGGAATAGAGAAACCGATGATGGGCGATCCCGGAACGCCAGCGGGGCCTCGCAACCCCTCACCTACCGGCAGGACAACGTGTTGGACAAAGGGGGGTGACGTAACCGCGAGTGAGGGGGCGCTGACCGGCGCGGGGTATTTAAACCCCGCACCGGCGCGCTCCTGTCACTCTCAGCTTTTTTTCCAATCTGTATCTATGCTGTGAATAAATCAGAGCCTGTTCCACAGAACCAGTGTCTGAGAATTATTCAGAGGTAGGCAGCGCATGACACAAGCTGGGTTTAGAAAAGGCAGAGGAACTAGAGATCAAATTGCCAATATCCGCTGGATAATGAAAAAAGCCAGGGAGTTTCAGAAAAACATCTATTTCTGTTTTATTGACTATTCTAAAGCCTTTGACTGTGTGGACCATAACAAATTGTGGCAAGTTCTTAGTGGTATGGGGATACCAAGTCATCTTGTATGCCTCCTGAAGAATCTGTATAACGACCAAGTAGCAACAGTAAGAACAGACCACGGAACAACGGACTGGTTTAAGATAGGGAAAGGAGTACGGCAGGGCTGTATACTCTCACCCTACCTATTCAACTTGTATGCAGAACACATCATGCGACAAGCTGGCCTTGAGGAATCCAAGGCTGGAGTTAAAATCTCTGGAAGAAACATTAACAATCTCAGATATGCAGATGATACCACTTTGATGGCTGAAAGTGAAGAGGAACTGAGGAGCCTTATGATGAAGGTGAAAGAAGAAAGTGCAAAAGCTGGCTTGCAGCTCAACCTCAAAAAAACCAAGATTATGGCAACCAGATTGATTGATAACTGGCAAATAGAGGGAGAAAATGTAGAAGCAGTGAAAGACTTTGTATTCCTAGGTGCAAAGATTACTGCAGATGCTGACTGCAGTCAGGAAATCAGAAGACACTTAATCCTTGGGAGAAGAGCATTGACAAATCTCGATAAAATAGTTAAGAGCAGAGACATCACACTGACAACAAAGGCCCGCATAGTTAAAGCAATGGTGTTCCCTGTAGTAACATATGGCTGCGAGAGCTGGACCATAAGGAAGGCTGAGCGAAGGAAGATCGATGCTTTTGAACTGTGGTGTTGGAGGAAAATTCTGAGAGTGCCTTGGACTGCAAGAAGATCAAACCAGTCCATCCTCCAGGAAATAAAGCCAGACTGCTCACTTGAGGGAATGATATTAAAGGCAAAACTGAAATACTTTGGCCACATAATGAGAAGACAGGACACCCTGGAGAAGATGCTGATGCTAGGGAGAGTGGAAGGCAAAAGGAAGAGGGGCCGACCAAGGGCAAGATGGACATATGATATTCTAGAGGCGACGGACCCGTCCCTGGGGGAGCTGGGGGTGTTGACGACCGACAGGAAGCTCTGGCGTGGGCTGGTCCATGAAGTCACGAAGAGTCGGAAGCGACTAAACGAATAAACAACAACAGGAAAATTTATAAAGATTTTGGGATTATTCCTAATTCAAGAGACAGTTTTTCAGCAATTTAGAAAAGATAAAGTTACTCCATATTTGAGCCAGATGAAAAGAAGATGAGTGAAATTGGGTTATGCAAGCAGGAACCTTTCATGCATTCTGTGCTGGATTAATCAGTGGTCTTTAAGAGACACAATCAGTGTAGCCTCTGAGCTAGCTCTGGCCAAAGCTGTGCCTTCTACAAAGGGATTGTATCAGCAGAGAGACAAGGTTGAGCTGATACTGATGATAAAAAATCCCTAACAATATGCAAAGAGCTATCTGTCATTAAAATTTTTCTTTCAGAAAGTAATGGACTATTAGCAACATTTTATTATTCATGACAGAGATGCTGAAAGAAAAGGATCTGTTAATAACGTATCTTGTTCTAAAGGAACTACTCAGAATCCATTAGTAAGCCTTGCTAAAGTTGCTAATGAAGTGGATTCAAAAGTTGCACGCAAAAGACAGGAGAAAAGCAAAACTATCAAAAATACAAGAAAGGGGAATAAAAAAGCTCAGTATTGTCAGAAAAAGAGCCTGCTCAAATTACTGCCCAGAAGAATAGTTGCAAATTTGGACTTCAACTGAACATCAAGAAAACAAATATATGGAATGCGGCCCCCAAACCGATGGAACCATCAGCATTGGTGGAGAAGACTTGAAGAAAGTAGAGCAATTCAAGTACCTCGGCTCCCTCATATGCAGTGAAGGCAATAGCTTCCAGATGCCCACGCCCATGTCAATGCCACCTGGATGAAGTAGCACCAGGTGACTGGAGTCCTGTGTGATCGTCGGATGCCCCTACGCCTCAAGTCAAATGTCTACAGAACAGTAGTGCACCCAGTCACCCTCTATGGATCGGAGTGCTGGCCAGCAACAGCAAAGCACGAGCAGGCCCTGCACATGATGGAAATGTGAATGCTCCGATGTTGCCTTGGACTAACGTGATTCAGCCACGCCATGAACAATGACATCTGACGATGACTGGGAGTCGCGCCAATCATGGCAAAACTGCAGGAAGGAAGGCTCAGATGGTATGGACACATCATATGTGGCAAAGAAGACTTGGTGGCGAGAACAGCCATGCGCCTGGACCCTGACAGCCAGCAGCCCTGTGGTAGACCCAAGAAACGGTGGATGGACTGCATTAAGGAGGACATGGAATGTGTGAACGTCACCCCTGAAGATGCCTTGGACCGAGCCAAATGGAGACAGATATGCCAACAAGCTGACGCTGCCATAGCGCAGGAAAAATGCTAAGAAGACTCTGCATTATAACTGAAGAGAAAACTAATGTTTTATAGATGTTATATAACTCCATCTGTCAGATCCCCCTGATCAAAGGATTCACAGAACCCCTTATCGGAGCATCTGCCATCATTTCCTTATCAATGGTGTAGACTCTGTGTTGCCAGATGGGAGGGTGTGTGAAGTTGGAGTGTGAAGTGTATTATTATGGCTACACTTTCATGATGGGAGACATCAAGGACAATGGCTTGAGATACTCCAGAACCACCACCTGGATGCCGGGGGTGGGGGGTGGGTACATACTTTTGTGGGAAAGGGAACCAGTTAAGGGAATGTAGTTTTAAATCTAGGTTTGAGAGGGGAACTCTCCATTCACAGCTTTACCTCTGTACTATTCATTTCGCTTCATTAAAACAGTTAAAGGATCCCAGCTTCCTGACTGTTATTGTGTGAATGCTCGAATGAACAAGTGCTGACACCATCAGTAATAGTCAAGATAGATAAATCATATAGTAATAAATGCTGGAAATGCCATGAGGCAGAAGAAACATTTCACCATATGTGGTTGACATGTTAAAAAATTCAAAGTACTGGAAAAAAATACATAGCAGCTTTCAGAGAATTTTAGAAATCAAATCTGAAATGAAACCACAATTCTTACTAGACATAATCGAAAACATATTAACAAAAAAATTCACAATTTACTAAGATACTGTCATGCGCTGCCTGCCTCTGAATAATACTCAGACACTGGTTCGATGGATCAGGCTCTGGTTTATTCACAGCGCAGTTACAGCGTCGGAAGGAAAAAAGCTGAGAGTGACAGGAGCGCGCCGGTGCGGGGTTTAAATACCCCGCGCCGGTCAGCGCCCCCTCACTCGCGGTCACGTCACCCCCCTTTGTCCAATACGTTGCCCTGCCGGTGGGTGAGGGGTTGTGAGGCCCCGCTGGCGTTCCGGGATCGCCCATCATCGGGTTTTCTATTCATCCGGTGATTGCTGTCAGCTGGGCGATCCCCGCTGTATTGGCGCTGATGGCTCGGGTGTGCTCCGTGATCCGTTTAGTTATTGTTTGTTGGCCGTTAGTCGTTGTGAGTTGATGGCTACTTATCTTGAGCCCCTTCTCCTGTTTCCTTGCTATTGTCATGTGTGCCATTGCGCTGATGACTTCAGCTCAACGGCACTCATGACAGATACATGGATAAACTTAGCAAAACATTGGAAAAGAGATGATGATATCAGGCTGGGAACTTTGCAGAATATGCAGTAATAGCAGAATTAACAGTATATATTCACAGCAGAAGTCAGTCTGTTGTAGTGGTTAAGGCATCAGGCTAGAAACCAGGAGACCATGAGTTCTAGTCCTACCTTAGGCACAAAGCCAACTGGGTGACTTTGGGCCAGTCACTCTCTCTCAGCCCTAGGAAGGAGGCAAGGGCAAACCACTTCTAAAATCTTGTCAAGAAAGCTGCAGGAACTTGTCCAGGCAGTTGCCAAGAGTCAACACTGACTCAAAGGCACCAAAAAAACAAACAACAACAACAACAACAAAAAACCCAGAAGTTTAACCATATTTAAACAAGAATGGCTTCTATACTTACCATATATTACACGGCAAGGCAAAATATTGTTTTTCAAAAGAACTTAAATCAGAAACAAACAAAATTTTAAATATTTATAAACATTGTACATGTACTACCACAAAAGTTAGAAACTAATATTTATCTCTAATGCTTTTAGTAGTTCTTCTTTCTATATACAGTATGTGTGTATTTTGTATTTTTAAAGAGTAAAGAGTGGAGATTTTCACATTCAGCTCAGAGATTCAAATCCTTTCTCACATTGTTAAAATAATTTAATGTACTGTTTTTTATAGATAATTTCTCATCAACGATATAGTGTACTGAGTACTAACTGTACAATCTTGGTAATGCCCTTGTCCACTTACTGATATTATATTTCTGTATCAACTATTTTTTCTTTTCTCCTTTTTTCGTTTAAAAATGATTAATAAAAAAAAATTAAAAATAGAAAACGAAAGGCACTGTAATTAATTTTATTATTACTAAGGGTGACATTGAGAAATAGCAAAATACTTTCTATTTTCAGTTAATGCAGATTCTTACATTTTGTCATGTGATATAAGCAAATCATTAACATAATTACAATTAAAAATAGATATAATTTGATTGATTTGAAACTTTGAATCAGAGTTTGATTTTGTCTTTTTGAACTGATTCAAAGGCATCTGATTCAATTCAGCGATTTGATCCAAATCATCACTCCTGACTTAGAAAGTCAATTCAGTTCAAAGATTCAGAGTAATTGTGCTTGTACTGAATCTCCCAATTTAACCTTTGCACAGCCCTACACATTACCAGTCCAGATGGCAATAGAGAGAGGCTGACTGAGGTAGTTAACATACAGTGGAGGGCCTGGAATCCAGCTCCCAAGTCCATTGTCCCGCAGGTATAGCTACTCTTGGGCAGCACTTACTAGCATATGTATAGAGAATAGTTTCATGTGCAAAATAATGATTTTGTACTTAAAGGAAATAATGAGAAGGAGTTCATTAATTGTATTTACAGCTTTATTTTTCAGCTGATTTCATCGTTCTATGTCTGGTATCAAATTAAAACATATTTAAAAACATTTGCATATTTAAAAACATTACATTCTCTTTCAGCTTCTCCAAGTTTTACATATTGCATTTGTCACTTTGATTATATAATTTCAGCTAGCTTTTGTTTTTTGGCAGGGGTGGGGGGAGAGTTTCCACTTCTTTTATTAAACCTCTCCAGTGAAGGAGAATCCATCATCTCTCAAGGTAGCCTGTTTACAGCTCTTACTATTAGGAATTTTTTTCCTGATGTCCAATCAAAATCTCTTGTAATTTAAACCCACTGTTTCTTGTCCTGTCTTCTGGATCAACAGAACAGCTATCATGTTCCCTCATTATTCTTTTTTTTTTTCAGGTCAAACTTACCCAATGCTCCCAACTATGTGAAAGGTGAAAGGTCCCCTGTGCAAACACCAAGTCATGTCTGACTCTTTGGGGGGATGCTGCTTTCGCGACATTTTCTTGGCAGACTAGAGCGGGGTGGTTTGCCATTGCCTTCCCCAGTCGTCACCTTCCCCAGCAAGCTGGGTACTCATTTTACTGACCTCAGAAGGACGGAAGGCTGAGTCGGCCTGAGCCATTGGGATCGAACTCGGGTCATGGGGAGAGTTTCGGTTGCAATACTGCCACCTACCACTCTGCATCACATGAGGCTGTATGCTCCCAACTATACCATTTCTTATTAAGTTCAGCCCCTTATTGTCTTCTATTGACATCTTCTGGGCACACTCCAGTTTGTCAATGTCCCTCCTAAAATGCAATACCCAGAATTGGATGCAATATTCTAGCTACAATCTGACTAGTGTAGACAGAGGAAAAACGACTTCTCTTAATTTTAACACTGTATTTGTGTGGATGCAGCCAAAATTTGCTTGTTTCTTGCTTGCTTTTCTTTCTTTTTTTGCAACTGTGTCACATGACATGCTTGGTTTATATTCAACTTGTGGTTCACTAAAAGCACATAGATCCATTTTGTATGTCCCTGTTGAAATTAATCTTTATGGTTTCTTCCATTATCTCAACTTGTCAAGATACTGAAATGTGATAAAATGTCTCCCTATCTTTGTGTTATCTGCAAGACAGATAATCGTATGTGCTGATAGATGATGTGAAGAGAATAAGGAAGAGTGAGCTTTATACCAGGAATGTATTACACTGATCTATATCTGGTTAAACCCGTACAATATGCAGAAAACAGACACTATCTCAGCCTCTGTAAATTATTTTACATATAGATGAAATTTAGCCTCTCCCAGTTTTGCTTCCTTAGTCCTTGGTGTACCACCAACACAGATTTGAGAGTTGAAGGGGAGGGGGGCAAAAGGCCTATATTGGGACTCCCACCTCAGGTTTTCTGCTGCAGCACTAATCCAGAGTAGTATATTCTTGTGCTGATCAACTGTTGAACTACCTGGGCTCACTGGCTGCCCATAATTCTTTCTGATGAAGTTGCTCTCAGATTTGCGTTTAAAAACCCCCAAGTTGATTTATAATCCGCAGGGCAAGGTAATAATATTCTGAACAATTTTAAGATTTAAATCAGCGTACCCCCGAATTTGGCACCAAAAATCAGTAGAGGCAACCTTTTCCATAACTTCCCTTTTTATTGTCTGGGAGTGAAACTACTTTAGCCATCCCCTGTTTGTCTAGGCCAGTGTTTCTCAACTGCAGCCGCTTTAAGATGCATGGACTGCAACTCCCAGAATTACCTGCCAGCATTCTGGGGGTTGAAGTCCACTCATTTTAAAGTGGCTGAGGTTGAAAAACACTGGCCTTGGCTAAATTTAGTATATAATTAACCTAAAAGATCTAAATTAAAGACTTAAACATATCTAAATGGCCTGCCAAATATTTTCTTATGGAAAGGAAACATTTACAGGGTTGGGATCAACACGGGATACTTTTACGTCGTATCAGGAACAGCTGCATCCTCTTATATATGTGGCTAGAGTCACATATTGCATTAAATAATTTGTTTAACCATTGGTTGAGTTTATGTAATGTGCTAAACTACGTATAAACAAACCATAGTTATGTATAATCCTAACCATCTATTCAGAACTAAGACCTGTTCTTAAGTATTTACAGTTAAGTAGCAGTAGCCAGTAGTATTCATAAATACATATTTAAGCCACAAGGGGGCATATTTTGGGGGTTTTTTTCTCTAGAAGGGAAGAAATTTGGACCAGTAATAAGTAAGTTCCTATTAGAAGTTGGCTCATTTATTTATAGATTTGCTATTTAAAATATGCTATCTGTTTTCAGCCTTTGAACATAGAACAAGTTTTTTTTTAATCCATGTATCCAAATGGGGGTTAACAATACCTTCATAATGCACTTTTCTTTCTCTTTCTTTCTTTCGGCTGCAAAAAATCCAGACAGGTACTAGATGGCAGAAAGGAGATGCAGAAAACTCCAACTCTTTGCTGCCATCTAATTTATAGACACTAGACCAGGGCTGCAAAATCCAGATAGCCACAGGTTGACCACCAAACATTCTGTATATTGTTGTTGCTATCTAGTGGGCATCTGGATGTTAGCAACCTGGCCATATTAGGCCTGGATTCTTCACTTCATTTAGAAGTGTAAATATACTACATATCTAAATAATTGTTGTTATTGCCACCATTCACCTACAGGATTTACCAACCTTATGCAGCTGAGTTGTAACAGAATGTATGTACCTGCCTGCCTGCTCTTTGACTGTACTGCCAAAATAGGTTGCAATCATTTATTATTATAAAGTATGGCTTATGATTTGTCAGTGAGGTGTGAACCCAACCAATTGTATTTTATTCACTCAACCATGGTTAAATTATGGTTTAACACAAAATGTAACCAATTCTTTTTCTGTATCTGTGTGGGTACATCAAAGTATGACTGTATGAATAATGTAATATATATAATATGAATATTCTATGTATTAATTTGTATATGTATAATATGTAGTATATAATGTCTATACACTGTTTATTCATACACTCTATCAGTGGTTTAATTAGCCATGGTTTATAAAGGAAGCCACAACTGGCTCAATTTATACAATACTTGAAGAAAAAGCACATTAGGATAGCCTGGTGTTCTATATGAAAGGCTTACTCGGCTTAGACAGAGGTAGGATATCTATCCTAAAGCTTCTGTTGTACTTGTGCACGCTTGTAAAAATGCTTGGGTATATATTGGTATAGTTGTAAATTTTGGGAAATGGATTAAGGTTATCTAGACAAATCCCATAATCTATGGATTAGATGGAATTAGTTCAATCTTATGCATATTTATTCAAGGGTAAGTCCCACTAACATTAATGTGACTTACTAATTGGATTTACCCAATGTACTAAATTAGAAATAGTGGTTGATTGGTTTTAGATTAATGTATTGTGTAAATATAGTGAACTGTGCTTTATTGAATAATGATACTTAAGCAATCTGTACTTTAGCATGATGGTCAGGTCATAATTTAGAAAGAATTATTTTAGAATCCATTATCTGTAGGCATCAGGATAAATGTTTGTACTGCCTGAACTCATAATCTTTTTGTTTCCAGGCTATTGAACAAGAAGTGAAACCTCCGAATCCTATTTTTACTTCATGGGGGATTTTCCCAGAGGTAGTCCAAGTGAAGGAAGTTCCTAGATAGTTCTGATAACTTTGTTGTTGACAATAAGTATCATGAGGATCAGTTGAAATACCTTCATTAAAAATGAGTTGGAATATATTGAATATCAGCTATTGTAATCACCCACAGAAAGAAAGAAAGGACAAAGGGAAATTTCAGATTAGTCACAAGAAGTCCCCTATCTCTGTCTACATAACGTGTTTAAAACACTCCTAATGGTATTTAATAGCTGTCTTCACAGCTTTTGGCTTCAGTAGTGATTATTTTTCTTGGGCAGAAGGTGATTTCCTTCTGTGCATTTCTATTAGAAGGCAGTTATATGGAGGAACATCTGGAGATGGAGGACAGAATAACGAAAAGGCTACCTGCAGAGAGTGAGAATGGGAAGCAAACTAAACGAATCTCACTGTATGTTGGGATCACGATTATACATTGGATAGTCTTACTTGTCTGCTTGATCGTTTTTGGTTTGTCCCATTTTCGGGTAAGTCTGCACAAAAACCTCACAGTGCTGTGGCTCAGGATGCATTCATGTGGGACTTAAGGCTTTTTCTGGCTGAAGTCAAGTTGGTTTTATTTTGTTGGTCTTTTAGGGTGTGATGCCCTGCTGGTAAATTAGCATACTTTTCAAATTACAGAACTGCTCTTCAGTCATATTGTCATTCTGAAGGCAACTAAGCTTACTCCAAACTGCCTAGAAATTTTCCCTTTATTCATGTGTTCACATACATGCCATGAAACAACAGGCATACAAAAAACTATGGATTGCTGTGTGGTTTAGTTATATGAGATATCTTAAAACAGCTATTGAAATCTTGCCTGGCATATAAGCTCTAAGACAAAACAAACCTATGATGTTCCTTCTGTTATTACTACAACAATGAATAATACTTATTTTATTGATGTGCTTTTAAAAAAGAAATATTACAGCCTTTTCACACCTTGGCTTTTCTTAGGTTGTTTTTATTACACATAACAATAAGAATGTTTCGTTTTAGTTATGTATCTCAAGAATCACCTGTCACCAGTGAAGTCAATCTTAGTTTCCTATTTACTGACAAATATAGTATCTTGCCAAAGATCAATGGTCAATGTCAAAAACAACCTTCAAGGTACAATAATGTACAATAATTTAGTGATAATCTCCTGTTTTGTAATTTTGAGACATTATGATATAATTTCATTCTCATTTCTAGCATTTATTGAAAATAGTATGATTCATTGAAGCATATTGAAGCATCTCCAAAACAAGGAGAAATACTTCTATAATTTATATACTACTAAAATTCTCGCATCTGTTTGTTTGTAACCTTCAATTGGGCAAAGATGCATCATAGCGCAACAATTTTTGAACCAAGTTACTGCAAATGGGCTAACTTAAAGAATGCATCCAAAATCCAGGACCCATTACTCCTGTGGGATTGAAATTTGGCAAAGTTGTGGCCACTTCAGTGCTGCCATGCCTTCTGACTACACTTTCCAGAAATCCATAGGTTGCATGGTGCAAAGGAAGATGGTAGGGGAGTATCCCTGCCATCTTTCCTGCCTCCCTCTGGCCCCTGCACCCAGTCGGCTGGTGGCAAGGCCCAATGGGCAAGTGGCAATTAGCTGCTTTGGAACCAAGGCTGACATGTGAAATCTCTTAATGGTGGTGGGTGGCAAGGGAAGGATGAGGGAGTGACTCGGTTGCCTGCTGGTGAGGTACGGCTGTCTGGGGGGTACCAGTGGTTGACGGATGAGCCCTCTTCCTCCCTGAAGGAAGTGGGCCCTTGGGGACATGCTGGGATGGGAAGTGGGGGTGCAGTTTTCCTCACAGTCCATGGCTTCCTTTGTTTCCCCCTCCCCCCCGGCGAAGTGGCAAGCAGTTCTGCGGGTCAGCTGAGGAGGAGGAGTGCTTTCCAACACCCGCTGCCAGCTTTCCACAAGTAAAAATGGGGAAGCCTGCAGGAAGTTGGAAGTCACTCCCACTCCCACTGCTTTTTTGTTTTCAATAAAAGGTTCAATGTCAGCCTCATTTCGAAGGTTAGTACTAAATATCTATTTAGCACACTGGAAAGTGACAAAATTAATTCCCATATTTTTACTTTGATAAAACCCAGTAAGCAAGATAAATTTGGGATATAACTTGGAGAAGAGCTAATGTGTACAGCACATCCCATAACCGGAAGTCTACAAGGAAGAAAAGAGAAGGGAGTAGGTTTGGAGGAAGGATGTAAGGATACATGTCTTATCATCTGCTGATGATAGAAAACTTTAAAATCAAGCAGAATCACAATGGACATATTGGCTGTATAAGAGAATATTTGTGACAAGGTACTATTAATCTGTTACAGTAGCAATCAATATTAGACATACAATTTTATAACAATGGAAATAAATTGAAATACTATATATAAATGAATACACATACGTACATACACTGTTCAATTCTTGGATACTGCCTGGAAAAGTCCTTGCAATTTTCTTGGAAAGGTTTTTCAGAAGTGGTTTGCTATTGCCTGCTTCCTAGGGCTGAGGGAAAGTGACTGGCTCAAGGTCACTCAGCTGGCTTTGTGCCTAAGGCAGGACTAGAACTCTTGGTCTCCCAGTTTCTAGCCTGCTGCCTTCACCACAACAGCACCAAACTGGCTCTACTTTAGATATAATGTACAGTCAAATCTTCCCTAGTCCTTTCTCACATCCTATGTTCTTCTATAATGTCATCCATCCCAGTGGTAGCTATTATAGAGACAGTAGCACTGTATAACATGAATGGTTTCAAAATGACATCTATGGACAAAAGAATGCACAGAAAAATATTCTGAGACAATCAAAGACAAACTACAACTGCTCATTTCAGTTTCTCTGTGGTAAAGCCCACCCACCTGTAACTGATGTATGGCGAGATATGAGAAAGAAATAAAATGGCATGTTCCAAAGATATTTCTATATCTACACAGGTCCAGGCATGTATTGTTGTTCACTTTTCAAGAGGAAGTTAGCTGATTATCTCATACTTAGTTGTGGGATGGCTTAAGTTCTCAAATTAGAGAACTTGGTTTAAATTCATCAGACATTATGATTCTAAGATGGGATTTTTGACCATTAAAGGAAAACCAAAACGTGGGCTATGCAAATAGAATATTATGTTTGGCTCTGGCCAAACTAAACAAAATTTATTTATTTTTTTAAATTAAGCTTGAAAAATGTATCACTGAAATTCATTTAAAATCATCTATTAATTGTTCTTAATTATCCCCAATCCTCGATGTTTTTCTTAGTCATAAGGCCAACAAAATTATCTGGCCGCAGGTGACATTGCATGATTTTTCACATTAGCTTAGGTAGCCTTCTCAAATTTTTAGAAATCTTGTAAGATCACCAAACATTTTAGTGATATTTTGACAATCTCATCCCAGGAATTCTGAAATGTCATAGTATTATTTTTGCTTTAAAAAAAACATTTTAATTCAATGTTGCATTGCCACAAGCACCTTTGAGGGCTGCGACATTTGCCCTGGCATTTCATGGCCGCCACCTTGCCAAACTCTTAGTTATTTCTTTGTTTTGGATTCAGATAATTTTTTAACAGTTTCTTTAAATCATAGTGTTTGTAACTCTTTGCCAGAATCTGGAGTTGATTATAGATTCATTTAGTCTTATCACTGCTCACTTAAGGGCCAACACTGCAAGTTTATCTAACAGAGCATTTGCTTAAATAACTCAGTTGAAGGTGGGGTATTAATGGTGTGATGTTAGCATGTACAACATTAAGAAATATTATTACATTTTAAAATTATCATACATTATCACAGAGTTGGAAGGAGTCATTTAAGCCATCAAGTCTAACCACCAACTTATTGCAGAATCCAAATTGAAGATGTCCAGCTTTTGCTTTAACACATTCAATCTATCACCACACTGGTTCCACTACTGAACTGTTCCTTTTGATACGATTTTTTTCCTTCACATTGTTACAATCTGCTTTTCTATAACTTAAATCTATTATTCTGTGTCCTGCACTGTGAAACAAGAGAGAATAGGTCCTGACCTTTTGGAAGACATCCTTTCAGGTATTTAAAGAATGCTTAGCACTTTTTGCCAAGGTTAAGAGTACACAGCTAATTCAGTCTCCCTTCATAGGCCTTAGTTTTTAATCCCCTGATGATCTTTGTTGCTCTTTTCTGAGCCTGTTCCAATTTCTCTGAGCACTGGACACTATGCTCGAGATGGGGTTTGATCAGTGCAGAATAGAGTGGAATGATTTCTTCCTGTGATTCAGGAATTATACTTCTGTTGCATTTACTGTTTCCACAGCCATGTCACGCTGCTGGTTCATACTCAGTTTTCAATCAAGTTTTTCCAATGTCATTTTTTACAAGTATCATTACCAAGTTAGTACCCCCCGCCATCCTATGCTTGTGCATTTGATTTTTCTTTTATAAATGAGTAACTTTGCATTTGTTGATATGTTAATATCCTCCAGAAACCAAGTTTCCTGCTGGAGGATTAGTTTGAACTCAGAAATTTGGGCCCCAAAAGCTGAGTCATCCTTTTTGGCCTTCCATCCAGTTATGTTTCACAAGACCAAGGAAAGACTGCTTTGACCAATTCCCAGTCAATCCAACTGGTACTGGGGGAGATGGAATGCTATATATGGAACAGGAGTGACCTCAAGGCAAGGCAACTACTGTATATCCTCAGAAACTGGAGAGCAGGAAGAGCCAAATACCCTCTACTAGGGGAGGGGAGAAGTTGGAGACAGGAGCTGATACAGACATATACCCCCAGACGATAATTAAACAAATGAAGGATTTTATCTGAAGATACTTATGCTAATAAAGTATGAGAGTTAATGTTATGTACAAGTGGCAATATAATTTACAAAACCTAGCATGTACAGAATAGTATATGTAAACATACAAGAAACAACCTATTTAATTTCCTCCCTCTCAAATCTCTTTCCCTCGTTTTCCACTTGTGCTTTATTTCAGCTTCTTCTTCCCTCCTTATCTCCATGACTGATACTGGCATGTCTGAGTTTTCTCCTGGCTGTCTTGCTGCCAAACAAAGCCTTTCACTCAGGAAATTCCACTGTCCAGATTCAGTATCTGACTTTCCTTAGGAAAAACATAAGTCTGTCCTCCTGCTCTTTCCATGTTTCACAAGCCTCTCCAGGATTTTCCTCCCCGTCTTCCTCATCTCAAGGCCAGAATCTCTGGACTTGCAGGCTCTACTGCACTCCACATTTACCAGGCAGCGTCCTTTCCAGCAGCATGTCCTGAAGCATCTGCGATACAAACCTCCCTTTTTTCTGCTCTTCCTGGCTCTTTTTATATTTTTATATTCTATACCCAGGATGTAAATATGCCACTGTATAGGTGCCTTCTAGCATTTTCCCTTTTCTGCCTACATGCTCCTGGTCTTGTGCTGAGTCAGTTTCCTTCAGCCAGGCTCTTCAGCCTGCCACATGTCCAATGTTTTCTGACTGAAGAGGGTAGAAAACTCCAGTTCTGACTGTAAATGACAAGAGTGTAGTCCAGCAGAAGGAATACTGAGACAGACAGATGCTTTATATTTCTGATATTTATCTGGGCCATCTGCACGGCCTCACCATCTGTCTCCTCCAATTGGGTGGCACTGCCATAAACAGGCATAACTGGTACTAAATCCATTGACTGTAATTGGCAGTGAAGGTGTTAGCTTAAGGAGTAGTGAATTAGAAGCCCATCTTCCAACATGAGTGCTGTTAGTTAAAACTGTTAAAATGAATTACCTATTTTGGCAACAAGAAGAAAGCCCTCTTTTTTTTCTTACAAGGAGGACATTGTGGTAGACATCTTTTTGAGGCTACCCTTCAGAGGATAAGATGCACAACCTTGTGGCTTGAGTGGGGTGGCAGGGCAGGAAGGCCACCTCCCTGACAGTTAGCTAATATAATTCTTTATATTTCCCTTATGTCCTCAGTTTTAACAGAGATAGCTGACAGTTGGTCAAACAAAGCTATCATAGTCTGAGCTGTTAAGAGGCAGTATTGTGCCCAAGTCTACCTTAGATTGATCTGACTGCATGTTGTTCAGATCATCAGCTAACACATTATGTGAAGTGTGAGGACAAGGGCTGTCCACCAGCGGAAGAATGTCCATGGGAGCCACTGCACTCATGTCAGCCCCACTAGGCAGACCAGACCAAGAAATCAACTCCACAGGAAGGTTAAAACTACTTTTATTGGATTGCCTATCATAACCAAATCTTGCAAGTCTGATTGTGCTGTACCACCTCCCTTTTCTTATAGTTCAGTGAATTAGGAAGATGTCTGCCTGAGTGACTTCTGAATGTTATCTGGCCATTGTGGACTTAAAATGTTTTACTGCTTGTCGCCTTGACAATGGAGCTCTTCCTTATTCTCTACAACTCCTGAGAGCCATCTCCTCCTCAGGGGTCTCCCCAGGTGTTGATTAGAGGTTGTAGAAGTAACTGGAATCTCCTAATTGGAGTCAGAGACTTCAGGGATTCGGGAGAATGCTTCTTGGCTCTTTGTTTGCTATTAAAATCAGGATCAGATGGTTACTTTGTGTTTTGAATATTGGAAAGGGTTAGTTTATTATTTTTCTGTTGGTTCAGCATGTTGGGTTGAAGATGAAACAAAGGTGACATCATGAGGATATGCCATTTTAAAAGAATTAGCAAAGCATCTTGCTACCATCTTGTCACCATTAGCAACATACAAAGATGAGCACCTTGTCTATTAGCTTGGGCTCAATGAAAACTGAGGTACTGCTGAAGAGTATGGAAAGGAAGAAGAGAAGAGAGAGGGGTTGCTCAGTGGAGAGCAAGAGTGAGGTTTGCTCATGGATGGCAGGAATCCTTCCCTTCCAAATCTAGGAACTTGTGAACTCCTTTTTAACCCATCATTGGGGTATTTTAAAAAATTAAACAGAAATAAGAGAAGGATATAATTGTTCTCCCTTCCTGGGCTCGGGGAAAAGACTAAACGAGATACTTTAATATAATCTATTTCTGTCATTAACATAAACAAAGCCCTCTAGTGAAGTGAACTATGGAATTACAGATTATTCCAATGCATCAATATTTAGTCTATTTTTATTTTCAAATTCAACCTCAGGAAAAACAGAAAAGTATAGAACATATATACAGTGAAGCTAACTCATAAGCTATCTGTTCCTTTGGGAGTAAACAGGAAGGCTAAACTTAGAATGGATATTTCTTGGCTGTCACAACCAGTTAGTATTTAAAGAATAGAGCCCACCAAAAGTGCTAGTAGAAGCTAATGTGGGACCCATCTTGCTTAGGCTGCTCAGAATCCTGCTGGATTTCTCTGCTGGGTCTAAGTAAATAAAAAATAAACAAGTTAAACTAATGGAGAGATATTTTTTTTGTCTTTGCCAAGCTAGAATGGAGCTTCTTTTAATAGCAAACTATGTTTAACAAAATATATGATAGCTTCCTACCACATTTATTCTAAATCAGATTGTTTTACATCTTCATCAGTATGAGATTGTTCTCTATAGAAAGTAGAAATTTATCACAAGAAATTTGTCTCACCGACTAATCTTACTTGCTTCAAGAAATTTTCACATATGTATACATCTGAAATCAGTGAAGACTCCTGGCCCTGACAGACTTCTGGTTGTTCAGTACAAAAAAGTATACTGATAATTTATCTCCTATTTTATAGAGGAGTATGGTGAAGCTTTTTCAAATAAATCCCTGCCTTACTGTTTTAACAAGCCAAACATCATAGTTACTCCTACATGGAACAAGGATCCTACTCAGTGTTCTAGTTAGCAGCCTATTTCATTGATAAATGTGGAGTCTAAGATTGTAATAGCCACTTTGGTTCACACAGGATTGCAGCTTGTTTTTCTGATTATTGTGCCCCAAGATCAAACTGGATTTCTACAGGGCCACTGAGTGTCTGACCATATTAGATTTAAATTGGTGTTCTTGCTCTACCTTAAACTAGATACCTGAAATAATTCTGCCCAGTCCTCTGTATATTTTATGTACACACACATGGAGTAATCCAGAGCACTACTAATGTGAAGGGCTATTAAGATGCTGAAGACACACATTTCTATTATCCTTGATAAATTAATTTTTCCCAAGAAAGCTGCCAATACTCTAGAACAGCCTTTCTCAACCTTTTGACCCTGGAGGAACCCTTCAAATATTTTTCAGGCCTCAGGGAACCCTTGCTCAAATATAGGCCAGAAGTTACAAAATTATTATATTCGTTTCAAGTGTAGGCCTATATATAAGCACTAACAGTGTTTTTAAACTAAAAACAAAGAATGAAGCTTACCTCTTTAATGTGAAGTTGCCCGCATTTGAAATATTTTTTTTAAATAAATCGTGATTTCCCAGGAAACCACTAGTGACCTCTCATGGAACCCTAGGGCTCCATGGAACCCTAGTTGAGAAACCCTGCTCTAGAACTTTGCTGGGGTTGCATAATGTGCTGGATAAGAATGAGCAAACTGAACTGATACCCAAGATGCTGACAGTCAGTAAAAAGCCTCATTAGGATTCAGTCTGGTAGGTTTGAAAGGGGTCATGTTGCTTGATCGTGCTCTTTGATCTTTGCTGTCTCTGTATCTTCAGATGGAAGCAAAGCCACTTGAGGGATGGCTGCTGCTGTGGTTGTTGTGTGATACTTTCACCTGGTGGTCCTATAGTTAACTGCTTTTATCAGCATAAAGTTCTTATCTAACGGAAGGCTTTCAGACAGCCTGAGGTCTACAACTCCCACTATAGATCCCACAGTCAGATCATCATGGAGAGTACCATACTCACAGTGTTCTGTTAGATCACATAAGTGGGATAAGGAAATCATCCACTGGTTCATTTTCTTATTGCACTCATAAACTCTATTTCACCTCAGGACAAAAGATCTTTCAAATTGCATGTCTTTTTTAAAAAAACCCTTCCTGTCCCAAGTACAAAGTCCCCTGCTTGCTGTCTGGTAAACAGGACTAACATCAGAGAATCTGACTGTAAGCTCTCTACTCAGTTTACTTCTGTCTATAGAAACTGACTGGACCTGATTTTCTCTGCTTGGAATCATAAAGTTTCATGGTGCATTAAATTACTGGGACCAATCTGCTCCTTTTAGTGCAGGAATGCAAATAAGAACACTTCAGAGCTTCCCCTTAAAAATATCCACTGAAGGGGAGCCCATTTCCTCCCTGGATGGTGGGCTCCACTATAATTTAAATTCATGATTCTGTGTCCTGCACTCTGGAATGATAGAGAACAGATTTTGTCTTCTGCTATGTGATCTCCTTTAAAGTATCTAAAGACTGTTATCAAAGCCCCCGTCTTTCCTTCAATCTCTCTTTATAGAACAGTCCTCTGATCATTACCTTCTTTGCCCCTGCCCCATTTCTCTGAATCCTTCTTCAAGTGAATTACTCAAAATGGAAAAAGAAAAAGACACTTTTTTTAAAATTAAGGCACACAACTGTTTCTATGCAATTGCCAATGAAGTTATGTTGCAATAGCAGCTACCTTTTAAATTGCCCCATTGGGAATGGACCTCTAAATACATTTTTATGGACTCTGGATATGATCAAAGAATTACTGTACAAATTTAATAAAATAGGCATAGTTCTTTTCGTAGTTAGATGTTAGTCCTGTTTTCAGTAGCTGAATGGACTGCTGATATTCTCTACATAGCATATAATGAATCTATGGCAATTGTGATTTTGTTTGGATGGCTTTAAAATGCAATTGGATAAATCATGAAGGATAGATCTATTGAGGGTTACAGTAATTCTTTTGAAGACTTGTATTATCTCTGAGTTGGAGAAAGCATGCCTCCAAATACTTGCTTCAGGGAAACAATGGTGAGAAAGGGGAATGTCTCCGCCTACTGCTTGTGAGATTCCCAAAGGCATATGGTTGGCTACTGAGAGAAAATGATGGATTAATGACCTAATCCAGCACAGCTATTCATATATGATTTGCAGCAAATAGCTGCACCCAGTGATTATAATTAAGATTTGGTAAGATTCTTTATCAACAGGCTGCATGTTGTGCTAGTTTTTATGCAGCATCTGACCTGCATTTTCATCTTGAGTTTGTACATATTTTTCACATTACACTGTTTTGTTTTGTTCCTTTATGTTTTAGAGCCCAGGTTCCCAGACCCAGTGGATCTACATCAAGCCTAGCAGTGAGTTAGCATTATTTGTTTCTTGTTTCTGTTTTCAAATTTGGGTCCTGTTTGTGCCAGAGCTTCAGATAACCTTTCAACTCCTCCAGCTGACTTTCTGATACCACATACCATGATCTCTCTCTAATCCAATTTGGTCAGAAACAGTTTAGTTAAAGATTCAGCCTGGATTGTGTAGAGTAAAGGAAAATTTACTTTCTCCTTAGTAGGAAGCTCTTCTTTCCCTCTTCTTTCTTATGAATCCAGACAAGAGAGGTGATACTTGAGGTTTGCCAGCAAGAGGAAAAAGCTGTTCCATCTGACACACTAAAGCCTGTTTATTCTATTCCAGCTTCTTCTGGAGAAGATGAAAGGGGATTGAAGTAGGACTATAACAGCCAGTTTAGCCTAATCTAGGTTCTCCCTCTCTCCTAATTTGTAACAAAAATTCTGATACTTAGGCAAAGCTGCAGCATGGAACCAGGAACAAGGGCTGGCACCCTGGGCCTATGCTTGTGTTTCAGACAAGACTGAAGATAGCACATTTCGCTTGTCCCAGTGTGAAGATAGTAACTTTTTTGTGGGCAGGAACATAAATATCACCTACTGCAAAGGGAGCCTCTGCCCATAGTTTCTTGCAGGGGCAGCACTTTGGCCTTTTCCTCCTGGCAACCTAAGGCTTCTACAGAACTTTTGGGTGCCGGTCTTTCCACCACTGAAAAGACTCTCTTCTTGCCAGAGAAAAGAGAAGCAGGAAGCGAGTCTCCTGCTGGCAGCAAACAGCGCATTTACCTCTGCTTCTCCCTCGTCTCCTGCTCTCCGTGTATGGCAGGAGCAACAGAACCCACTTTTGCCCATGGAAGATCCACTCCACCACAGGAGTGCAATCTGAAGAGGTGTTTCTCCTGTGGTACAGCTGTCCCTCCCTCCAAGGTTTAACTGCTACAGTGTCTAACAGTGGGGGGCTTTTTATGCACATGTCCAGCAGTCAGTTGGTAGACCACCCAGGTCACCTTGATGCTTGTCAGTGTTGTATCAGTGGACTGAGGACATGGGGATTCAGCAAGAGTACTGCAGGGGTGGAATGTTCCTGACACTAACTAAAAACGTATACCACTGGACACATTCAAAACACTCCCAAGGGCTTCAGCGCACCTGTGCCAAAACTGAGGGGAGGGTTGGTGGATGTGCTGTGTGTATTAAAGTGCCAAAGCTGTGGAGGAGCAAGAGATATTTTAAACATGTCCAGCAGTGTACTGTTGCACCACTGATCATATGTGTGGGCATATTCCCCCATCCCAGGTCTTCAGCTGTAAAAGCAAAGCCATGGTATAGGGTCTTTTTAAGATGGGGAAAGCAACTCTATTGCCTGCATGCCTGGCCTGGGGTGGGGGTAGGGTTGCAGGTAGCAAAGCCACTTCTCTGGTGCAGAGTATCATGGCGAAAGCCACTTGCTGCACTCTTCTTACGCCCATCTTCACTTTGTCCAACACGCCTGGCAACAGCAGCAGGGGAGAGAAGGGAGTCTGTTCTCTGCCCCCAGTTCTCTTACCCTGGGTGGCTGGAGAAGCAGAGGGGAGAAAGACTACTTTGGGTCCAGTCCTCCAATCCCACAGAACTGGAGAACTGACAACAGACCTGACCTGTAGTTCCTCCACTGCCAGTAACGGGTTCCCCACCTTGCCTCTCCCCTCCCTGGGACCTCAATGCAGCCAGACTCCCTCTTCTGCTTCTTTGCTGAAGCAGAATATGGGTATGAAGCATAGCCAGCACATATTTAAGCTGATATGCTGGAGTGCTGGCTCCCACACTGGACAGCAGCACTTTCCTGCTACCATGCAGAGAGCCCTAAAGTTTGGCTTCAGGAATCTTGTGGGTACTCTGGTTTCCTGTTGCTTTTGCTTCATCATGCTTCTCAATTCTGGGTGCATGCAAATTCTTGCTGCAACCTAACCATGCTAGGTAAGGAATGGAAACAACCTTACCGTGAACCTGTTATTCCTTTAGTTAGCTTCACATCCATGTAAAAAAAAAACAAACCCCAACAACTGCATGGCTGGATTTGTTCTGCTTATATAAACAGCATGGTCTTTCCTGCCTACCAGTCTCTGAGGTCAAAAAGTTGTTTGAGTCCTATTTTTTAACTCTCCTGGTAGGCAGATGGAGGAAAAACTGGTTGGCTCATGCTGGTTCTCTGCCAGTCATCAGTGTTTGGAGCCCAGAAGTGAAGATGATCAAAGTTTGGCTTCAAACTGATTTGCACATACATGACTTAAACTACTGTATAAGCAGCATGAGAAAGATGTTGGCTTTTGCTAAATAACACCTGCCTTTTTATTCAGACAATTGGACCAATTATTTGCACTAATAGGAAATGTTTGATATTCTATTTCATATCAAACTTCTGCTCACTTTCCTTGTTCCTTCCATTCTTTTACAGATTTTCCTATTGTCCTCCTCTTTATTTCCTCTCCTCTTCCCCCTAAATTGTATATCTTTTCATTTATTCCTGTTTTAGCAAAAGAATCTTGTGGCTCTGAAGTTGACACATTCATGACTTTTTCTGAAATTTCTTGCAGATCTCTCCATCACATACCGGAAACCAATCGGGATTAAGAAGAAAGATGGGCCAATGGAAGTCAATCTTGTGAATCACTCTATCCCAATCCATTGTGATGGTCTTTATCTGTTCTTCTTGAAGGGGACAATCACCTTGCAAGGAAACAAGGGTCCACTGACTCTCCTAGTTTACCATCAGCCTAGCGTGCACTTTCTGAAGATCAACTGCAGTGACCAGAAGACTGAAGTACAAGAAATCTTTGTGCATGAGTTTCGTTCTAAAGATGAGGTGTATTTGGTATACAATGGGCCTCATGAAGACCCTGGGACCTCTAAACATGACCTAACATTAAATCTCATAATGTTAACTCCTCGTTCATATTGTTATCCTGAAAACTAGAAAGTAATACAAAGGTCACTAGGACTTGGCCATTAATTGTATTCAAAATTGGTTTTCATTTGATGCCTTGCAGAAGCATAGTTCCCTGACCTAATAAATGTGATGCTAGCTAATAACAAACAAACATGTGCACCTGTCTCTTTTTCTGTCTGCTGCTTGCTTGGTGGTTTACAAATGAGCTGGGACTGAGTGCATATATGTATTGTGTGAGAAAGAGTGAAAGAGCCAGGGTGGGAGTGGTGGGAGGTGATGAGAGCACAGAATGGCTTTCTCCTCCAAACAGCCCCTCTTTGTTTATGGACAGGGCTGAAAGGAAAGAATTCTAAGAGTATTTTCAGACATGTGATGGTAGAAATACAAGAAGTATATGATGGGAAGTAATAGAGCCAACTGGTAGCCAAAATATTTGAATGTTTCTGTTTTGTTTATAGGCTGTTATCTTTCTTTAGCTTTCATTTCAAGTTGACAATTGTAGCTTTGCTAACCATAAATACCAAGTGAAGTTTCCGTGAACCATCCTGCTAGCTAAGGTACCTGCAGTACTCTAGTGTAGCCTGTACTGCTTAATTTGAGCTATGGTGGGCAAAGAAGGTCTTCTGCTTTGGTAGCATTAGTTAAGGGGTTGAGAGCCACTGAGAAAATCTTTGTATTGCACAAGTAATTTGTTTAGCAGCTAAAGGATTCTGCATGGACTGCAATCTCCAGTTTATCTTCAAGGGTGGACAATTTCATACAGCTCATTAGAGTGGTTAGGGAAGGTTTTATTTGGTGGGCCATCCAGAGTGAACATCAGATCCCTATCATTGCAACCATCCAGGCATCTGGTGACAATGCTGAATTGAGTACTCTCAAGCTATGAACCCCTTTCTTTAGTGGAATATATAAGAGAAGGTTGTCTTCCCCCTGAAGGACTCAGGAAGTGCCCATCAACAGCACCTCTGTTTTGTCTAGGGTAGCCAGATATCTAGAGGGATGCCAGACCAGGTTTTTTTAAAGCTTGCCCTGTCTGCCTCCACTCTCTGGGGGACTCACCTTTTTTCTGCATTTTTAGCTGCTCTGCTTTTGTTCCTTTCCTGATGTCCCATGGGACATGACTTGAGGCTAGGACTAGCATATCTAACTGCAAAAAGCCAGGCAACCATAAGATGTTATTGGGAGTTTTGCAGCTCAGATATGGTAGTCATAATTAAAACAAAAGTGTGTGTGTAGTATGTGTATATGGCTTGAAGAGGGGGGAGGAAACAAATCGAAATAGTTTGTATATGTGTAAAATGTGTGTCAGAGAAATGGACAGAAAATAAATAGAGCAAGTTTTGCATGTCACATAAAAGTGTGCTGCCTACATAGACTGAATGTAAAGGGAGAAGTATACTGAAGCATTTTGCATAGAGACCCAAGGACAAATGTTACTATAAATGTCACTGGTTGGGTAGCTATTCTAAAATGCCCAAATTAAAGACTTTATTCAGAAGAACAAACAACGAATAGAAATATAATGTGAATATCTACTTTGTCAACTGGAAACTTTCAAGAAACATTTAGTGCTTAATGGTGGCCCCAAATGGAATGCATCATCCCCTGCCAGGGAGCCCTTTCTGATACACGGGAAGTGGTAAGTGGTTATGAGCCATAGCCTTTTCCTGCTGTTGTTCAGTTCTTGTTGCCATTATATAATTACACAGTTTTGTGTGATGGAACAGTATCTAAAGTATGGCGAAGTAACATGTTTGGAGAATCTTCAAAGTTTATATTCTGGGATATCAGCAAACAGTGGGGAGAATAAGGATGCTTCCAAAGTTTTGCTGTGTCTTCTCATTGCTTTCCTTTCTTTTTCCTTTCCATAGAAAATCCATTATTGGCTGCCTAATGCCTTTTGATTGATAGCATATAATATGAGAAATATCAGACATGCTACAGAATTGGTTTATCTAGGAAAAGAATAATTGCTGTACCAATCAAACTTGCGCAAAAGCCTTCTAGTCCAGATAATGATTACAGTACTTAGCCATTTAACAACAAAGCAGTGAACCTAGTCCTTCAAGAAGAAAGCAACAGTTTCCATAATAAAATATATACCTAATCCAGTTGAACTACGTTCTTCTCAAATCCTGCTAAAATGATGCCTGCATAATTACTTCACTGGGTCACATTTTGTGGAAGCATTTGCTTTTACAGATGCATAATTTCATCTGGGGCATCCCCATCAAGTGATTGGGCACCTTTGCCTGGACATCTCTCACCATAGCCCACGGTGGATCTGAAAGATCCATGCAAGCAGTGTGTGCAGAGACTCCGACTTGTAAACCCATGATAATCTCAACAAGGCTTTTGTAATTTACATGTCACATGAAATAAAATCTTATGTTTTAATTTACCACCTTTTTGAAGGACAAGTAGAAATTGGGAAGATCTTATTTTCTCAATTTAAGATGAGGGATTTTTGATACTACAATTATATATTAACAACCCTCCTTTTTATTTTATTTTATTTTTATTTTAACAGAATCTGGTTTGATAAAGGTTTTTTTTTTCCTTTCTGTCCTACTTGTCCTGCCATTTGGTTTTATTATGTGAGGATCCTCAATAATCCCTAAGTTTTATTTAGAAGCTTCCCACCATTACTGTTAGGAGCATGTATTCATGAATTTAATAATAGTAGTGTTCACTTTTCAATAGCTTTTAAAATTGTAGCTTTTACATATGTTGTTAGCTGTCCTGAATCCTCAACTGAGCAAAAAAGTGCATCATATATTTAATACAGCAATTAGTGGAATGCAAAGCCTGGAGTAAATCAGTTCCACAATCAGTTTCACCCCATTCCTTCTCTCATAATTTCATCAAATTTGTTAAACTGGTATAATTCTGTAAAGATGTCACAAATACATTCTCATTTTTAAAAGAATGGGAGAGATATTTTCTTCCTTTATTGGTGCTATTTATCCAGAGCAATATGTTGCTTCCCCCCCCTTTCTTTTCTTTTACTTTTTATTACATTGTTAATTTTAAATTATCCACACTCATGCATATAAAAAGAAAGATTTGCATTAAGATTACTGTAATATTCCTTCCACTTGTTAATATATTCAACCGAGGGCAACAGTAATTCCCCCCAATGACATAAACTGTAAAATCAGACCTTTTTCAAAAGGCTTGAGCAAAACTGAAGAATATGGGTTAACTTCTCAGCTATGGCGATATGCCAGATGTTCTGAAATCACTCGTCCAGTGGTTTTGTTTTTCCAATGTTTAGCTGTGGACAGTCTAGCCACAGACAAAAATAGTATCAGAGTTTTAGAATATCTGCATTGATCTGTAGGGATATATTCAGCAGTGCAAACTGCAGACAAAAATTAATTTTTTGATTTATGATTTTAATCTCTGGGAAAAAAAACTCAGAGCAAAAAGAGAAGACATAGGGGCATGACCACTACAGATGAAATACATATCCCTTTCTGCAGAGCTTTCCAGCAGAGAAAAGAGCGTGCTTTCTTCAAGATGCTAATTTAGAGGGAGACATGTACCATCTGTGAAACAATTTTTAAAATATTTCTTTAATTTAGGCAGAGGATGATGCTACTGGATTCCATTTCCATATTTTATCCCAGTCTTGATCATCAGAATAAAATTTGTGACAGTTTTGATGTAACAGCTAAGGTTTGTCTTAAGAAAACCCCAAAGAGGCTAAAGGCCATAATCAGATCTAATTACACCAACAGATATAGCAACTGCAGAACAAATCAAGAGGCTTCATTCTTATTAAGCAGCTGAGGTATCTGGCCTTTATCATGTGTTCATATGATTAAATGCAAATCAACAAATCAAGTTTTTTCCAGATAGAAATCTAGCATGCCAAATACCAACATGTCTTTTTGACATGTTAGTTTTTCTATGTGCAAGGACTGTTGTTGTAGTGCTCTTCCCTTTTACAATAACAGGAGTCATTCACAATATAATGTCATTTAATTAGGTGGTACCTCTCATGAGATAATGCTTAGCAGGTTTTAATGCCTCAGCAGGGGCCAGTATATTTACCCATTTTATTCAGTTCTGCCAAGAAATCATCTTATCAGCAGGTATTTTCTTTTTCAAATGAAAATAGTAACAAAAAACATACCCTCTCATATTTGTCTGAAGTTAGATATATATAACAAACTGAAACGTGTTTCTTATTCCTGAATATTTCATTCAATTTTTATCAGAGATTTCCTCTGACTATGGAAGTATAGTCAGATTGGTGTAGGGATTAAGGCAACAGGCTAGAAAGCGGGAGACTGTGAGTTGTAGTCCCACCTTGGGCACAAAGCCAGCTGGGGGACCCTGGGCCAGTTATTCTCTCTTGGTTCCAAGAAGAAGGCAAGGGCAAAACACTTCCAAAAATGCTGCCAAGAAAACTACTGGGATGTGTCCAGGCAGTCACCAGGAGTCAAGACTGACTTAAAGGCACAAAACAAAAAAGAAAAAGGCGGAAAAGGAAAAGGAAAAGGTAAAGGTAAACTAAAGAAAAGAATCCATTGCATGTTCTCAATATTTCAATGTTATTACTGTACTCAAAACAGCAGGAAATATACTTCCAAATATTGATCATGATTTTGATAAAGCTGTTTCTATCTGCAGTCACACTATCAGTGAACTTCAACAATGACTGAAATACTATATGGTAACTCCCATGTTTTAAAAGGGGTTAAAGTGCCATTATTTTCAGAGAAACACAGGCCATTTGTAAGACATTACTTTTTACCATTCAGTCTTGTCCAGTTCTCAGAAAGAGCCTGGACAAGTCCCTGTGGTTTCCTTGGCAAGGTTTTTCAGAAGTGGTTTGCCCTGGCCTTCTTCTTAGGGCTGAAGTGTCTGGCCCATGGCCCCCAGCTGGCTTTGGGCCTAAGGTGGGACTAGAACTCACAGTGTCTTGGTTTCTAGCCTGTGCCTTAACCGCTACACCAAACTGGCTCTCAAGACATCGCTATAATATGGACCAATTTGCAGCACATCTAAAAAATACTGCTCAAATGAACAGTGTGATTAATCAAGTGAAATAAACTTTCAGAAGTTCTTGATACTGAAACAGTAGTTCACTGCTTTGGTGAACTGCAGAAGCTGCAGATTCAGCCTCCATTCTCCTGCCTCCCACTTGATCCAATGGATCAGCCAGACCTTGAATAAACATGTCCTGCCTTTCCTGGTTACAGGTTGTCTGGCCTCAGTAGTTCAGTTTCCTCTCTGTCATCAAGTGTATTCCGTGATGGGTCTGTACTTCTACTAATTCAGAAGTAAACAAATGTATGTTTTTACAGTAAAAGAAACCAGCTTGATTTGTTCTCCCTAATTTGGCCCTAACACAGTTATATAACATGTTTGCTTGGAAACAAACTTGTTTGTTGTTTCTCTTAGCATTTGAAACTGGGTTGGCAATATAAAGACTCTACAATGTTTGCAGGACACTATGCCACTAACTTCATCTCCGTCAGTAGTAGAATTTATTTCAGAGAAGAACGCATATTTAGGATGTTGCAGCCTCCACCTACTAGCCCATCCGGTGCCCTCCAAGCAGCAGAGCAGCCCCACAAATTTGCAAGCAATTTTAGTCTTTCCAAAATACTGTAACGGAAGCTTTTGCGAGGCGGTGAAGAAACTTCAAACCAAATCAGCCCTTACTGAGGAGCTGTTTCACTTTGCTAAGCAGTTTGTTCACCAAGCGGTACGTACGCAACCCTTAAGTTCGAGCTGTGACGGCATTCGAGACGCATAGCATGTGAGAGGCCAATCTTCTGCCGCTTCAACGCGCCGCCGCCGCCGCCGCCGTTCCAGAAAAAGAGCGGAAACGCCGCGACGTGCCCAGCGCCTTCTCTTTTCCAGCCCCAACGAGCGACCCGCCAGCTGGAGTTTCACGAAGGCAGGCTTGCGGGGAGGCGATGACGTCGACAGGCCGCGTTTTCAGGAAGAGTCTCGGCGTGGCCGGGATGAAAGTATTTCTGCTCAGGCGGAAGCTCTTTCAGCAGAAATAGAAAGTGAGGCTCCCTATGTTTGCCTTGGCTGCGAAACGGTGGCAGCAGGAAGGAAAATTGATGACTAATCCCAAGCCCGCGTTGTTTTCAACTGCCTTTCTTGTTTCACTTGAGCTGCGGTCCACATGTTATAACAACCGGGCTCACCAAGCGGTTTCTCTCTATGAAACGCACACACTCGCTCACCCCGCCCCCTCCATTTTTATCCACTGCCCCTGGATGAGAATTGGGATCCCCCGAAAATGGACGTCCTCGAACTGTCCTAATGCCAGGGTGTTTTCCCTGCTTGCAACCAGCTGCTCCAATACTGAATGAAGAGGAGCTCCTGTGACTCGTGAAGGGTGCCTGGACAATTATCAATGGGAAGTTGCAAGGGAAAAAAAACCTTATTAATAGAGCTGTGAATATCTGGAAAACACCTAAAGAAATGAATGTTAGCATGGTTAAAGCAGCCATAAGTGCCAGGCTAATTGTTGCAGGGTGATGAAGAAGTTGAAAGTAGATAGTGCTAAAAATTGTCATTTTCCAGAACACAGCACTGCTTTATATAGTTTAGGTTGCATTTGGAAAGTTCTCACCACTTTAATCATAATAAAATGGATAAAAAGAATGAACTGTGTGCTAGAAATGGAGAAAAGAGCCAGTTTGGTGTGGTAGTGAAGGTGCTGGCCTAGAAACCAGGAGACTGAGTTTTAGGCCCCCTCTTAGGCATGAAAGCTGACTTTGGGCCTGTCACTCTCTTTCAGCCCAACCCACCTCACAGGGTTGTTGTGGGGAAAATAGGCAGGAGTATTACATATATTTGCTGGCTTGAGTTGACCAAATGCATATATTTTAAAAGGCTGGATAAAACAACAACAACAACAAATATGACCTCTTGGACAATTTAACCCATAGCCAATACACCAACATGGTGATATTATCAAACACATAACAACAACAGAAGTGTATATTTCATAGGTGAAATGTTTTAAGGGCTCAAGCAGAAAAATATCCAGGAAAGTTTATACAATTATGAGGGTTTAATCATGTCAAATACCTAGAAATCCCTGCATTTTTCATGCTGCTTTCTTTTAAAATCTGATTTCTTAAAGCAGCCCTATTTTTTTTTTTGCTTTTCAATAAAATGGATTAAATTGATAAAATAATACATTTAACTCACAGATTTTTTTAATGGCTGCAACATTTTTTCTTTGAAGCAGAATGCAATGAAATCTGGAGCAAAAATGGCTCCCACCGTAAGGAATGTCTGGAGCAAATTTCAAAGAGAGAAATTGAAAGCAAAGCACATTACCAGCAAAGCACATTAGCTCCTTGGGGTATGAATGTGCCAAACATACCCTCCAACAGAGACTAAATGATACCAACATTCAGATGGAGATATACAGTTTGGCACAGAGAAGTAGGACTGTTTGACTGGCAAAGTGTTCCTGAGGAGCAGCGAATTACTGACATTTCCCAAACTAAGGAAAGCTTTCTTCTGGGCTAGCTATAATGTTTTTATATAGTTGTGCATAATCTTGTTGCAGTTTGCAGGTTTTGAGTGTATCTTTTGTTTTTGGCCTTTGGCAGTAATAATAAAAATTATTATGATTATTATGATTATTTAAAAATATGGAGAGAAATCCCTCCCCAGTTAGTGGACCTGTCTCCATGGCAGTAAAAGCATTGCTAAAGGGCCCAGCAGGAGAGCAATCTCATGAGTGATGCCTATTTCAAAGGATAAAAAGGGTTTGGTGAGGGATTGATGAAGAAATATCAGATTAGAAAGAGAGCAGCTTTGACATTATCAAATTGGCCAGAAGATGGAGCAGACAAAAGAAACTATAGAGGTGACTTCAAGTCTATATGGGAAATTAAATGTGCTTCCTGCTATCAGGGATGCCATGTACAAAAATTCGTCATTACAGAAGGACCAGTCTGGGAGTTGATGGTGATAGACGGTGTCAACTGATTGGCAGGAAGCACATTTTATTTCCCACACAATCTTGAATGACAGCTAGTGGTGCCCTAAAAAGATGTCTAGAAGGGCTCTCACTGTAACAAGATGTTTAACAGCACAATTGGATATCCACTGACTTAGCAGTAAATTCCACTGATTTCAGTTGGGCTTATTCTCTAGGACTAATGGAATTTGGATTCCAGCTGAAAGAACTGAGGGAGCATGGAAACTGAAGTTGAACTTATCCTGTGGAGAGCAAAAAAAGAAGGCCGTGAAGAACCAACTGTAACTTCTGCTTTAAAAATGTTTCTGCTTTTCCTGTTAGCTCAAGGGAAGATAGGGGAAGACTAAAGTTTGAGAAAAAGGGAAGAGAAGTCAAGAAATTAAAAGTGAGGGACTCTGAAAAAATATTAGCGTCCTGAAGGATGGGGCAGTGAGTTGGTTGGTATAGAGAGCAGGGCAGGCCAAGAGACAGTGTGACTAAGAAGAGAAGTGAGACCAAGTAATCAGCAACTTGAAAAGCAGAAATGCAGGAACTGATGGATTGTGGAAATGCAGCATTTGCCTATTACGTTAAACAAGCTTCACTGTCAAAAACGCTTAGCCAGGGGTGCTATGCCAAGTAACCCAGCAAATCATTTAGCCCACTTCTCCTTCCTGGTGGCTGGCCACGTGACAATTCTCAGAGGATGTGAGCTGGATAATAGAGATAACAATAGAGATAATGAGAGAAGCCAAGAAAGCAATAATGGAGCAAACCTACACAGTGCAATTGAACTGCGGGGGCGGGGGTGAGGGTGGGGGTAGGAAAGATCAAGCAAAAGGGTTGCTGGCCCCACAATTGCATCTTCTATTCTCATGGAGATACTATGAGCAACTAGTCCTTGGAGTAAGGTAGCCAAATTCCACATTTTACTTTGGATTAATTAGGTGGTTATTAATACTAGGTCATGTTTTTGAATCCTTGATGGGACTGTTTGAAAAGCTGCTCTCGGTTCCTCTCATGTATTCAGATAACTGAACTGGTTCACAAAGAAAATTAGAAAACAGAAACCAATCTCTACATATTAGGTAAAAATTAAAAGAAGTCCCCTATGGTGCAGTGTGTTTCATTGTGGAGTATGCTAATCACAAATTGACTGGCTGACATTCTGCAGTACAATTTTATGAAGCCTTGTAATATGTACAGTTGATGTATAAGGTTCTCCAGGCATTCAGGATAGTTTCATTTCATAGCAGAACTTGGGCTGCAAGCCAACTGAAAGTGCTGTTTTCTTTCATCTGTTTTTGTTGGCTTGGTGCCCTCTCTTATCCCATGGTGATGAAATGCAAACTCCACCCATTTGTAAAAGGCAAGCATATAAATACATTTTCTATAACCAGGCTTCTATCTTCTGAAGAAGTTCTGAAGGAGTCCTTTAACATTATCCTGGTTTGAGCTCCTGGAATATGGAAGCATTGGCTTTCACAGAGGCGGCCAACTTTTCCAATGATTCGAAGAAAGCAAGGCACAATTGGATCATCTTATGCCTTGTAGCATGTTTGGTCTCTTCTGTACTGGTTTTGCTTCTATTTTTAATAGGATGTGTTCTCCATCAGAAGCAGGTAAGCATTTCTATTTATTATAAGTATTTTTTATTCCAACTCTTCAGTGAAAGGACTCCTAGAATGAGTTACATAACATCAGTCAGAAAGCAAAGTACCTGGCCTTGGGTTTATGAACTAATAGATGTGACACAAATCTCAGGCACAAAGATTTAAAGTTACAGCTTTTCCCCCTGATACCTCAAAGAGAAAGAAGCCAGAAAGAGCAGAGCCTGGTTTTCCTTCTGTTGCAACAAATGAAATTTCTCATATTAAGATGGGTTAATATTTTGAAATATTTATAGAAATCACTAATTATGATAGTTTGATGCTTCAGTGGTAACTTTTTAAGGGAAAATACAGTTACTATAATGTTCAATTGCTTCTGACTTGATCGATACCATTTTGCTAGAATTGTCAGAAACTGTTCTTTGAATACTTGTGAGCTCCTGATTGTGTCTTCACTGACAACATCTAGCCACCTTCTCTTCTGTCAGCCTCTTTTTCTATTGCCTTTGATTTCTCCAAGTCTGAAGATCTTCTCCAGTGGCTATTTCCTTCACATTATGTGTCAAAATATTTCAGCTTTAGTTTCATTATTAGTGTTTCCGGTGAGCAGTCTGGTTGTACATCATCCAGTATTGAATGATTTATTGTACATGCAGCCCAAGATATTCTCAACAATTTTCTCTAGCAACACCATTCAAAGACACTCATTTTTCTTCTTTCAGCCTTTCTGATGGTCCATCTTTCACATCCATATGTTACAATTTGGAAAACCATGGTCTTTACTTTTTGTATCTTTACTGTCAGCATGATGTCTCTGCACTTTAATGTTCTATCTAGGTTTGTCCCAAAGCAGATGTTTCCCAATTTGATAGCTACCATGATTTTCTGATCTTAAGAAGATAAAGTTTGTTGCTGGTTTAACTTCTTTTCCTATTTGTCATTTGCTGTTGACATACTTAAGGTGGGGTTTTTTTTAGTATGAATGAGCAGACTGCCTTTTGCACCTTCTTCAATACAAGATTCCTTAAATCTTCCCTGCTTCTAATCATCAAAATGGTATCTTCAACAAATCTAAGGTTGTTGAGGTTCTTTGCAACAACTTTAATTCCAATTTATTTTTCTTCTAGTCCAGCATTTCGCATTATATATCCTGCAAATATGTTAAATAAATCATGTGACAATAAATCACGATACATGGAATCGTAAGTTTGGAAGTGACCTCAGAGGTCTTCTAGTCTAACTTCCTGCCTAGGGCAGGAATATTCAGACCATCCCAGACAAATTGCGGTCCAACATTTGCTTGAAAACCTCCAGCAATGGATCACCCATGACTATAGGAGGCAGACTGGTCCACTGCTTAATAGCTCTCTCATAGAGAGTTTAATAACTCTCAAGGTCAGGACATTCCTCACTATCTTCATAGTCTACAAGCCATTGGTTTTTGTCCTATCTTTGGGCACTATGGAGAATAAATCCACACCCTTTTCCCCATGATGGCCCTTCAACTATTGGAAGACTGCTATCATGTGTCCCGTTAGCCTTCTCTTCTTTAGGCTAAACATACTCAGTTATTTTAATTGATCTTCATAGGATTTAGCCTCCAAGTCCCTCATTATCCTTGTTGCTCTTCTATACACTCTTTCTGATTCTTGGGCATCCTCTTGCATTGTGCTGACCAAAACTGGGCACAGTATTTCAGCTGTGATCTGACCAGTGCAGCATAGAGCAGATTTATCATTTCCATTTATGTTGACACCACACCTCTGTTCATGCAGTCCATTGTCTCTTTTTGCAGCTGCAGTACAGTGCTGGCTCACACTTAATCTGTGGTCTACCAGGACACCCAGATCTTTATCACAGGTAGTACTTCCAAAGCAGGTATAGTTTATCTTGTACCTGTGCATATAATTTTTCCTACTTAAATGCAGACCCTTGTATTTCCCATCATTCAACTGCATATTGTTGCATAGGGCCAAATATTCAAGTCTATCAAGTTCCTTTTGAATCTTGAACCTATCTTCTTAGCAATCCCATCTCCAGCTTTGTGTCACTGCAAATTTGCGAGCATCCCTTCTATCTCCTGATCAAAGTCATTTATGAAAATGTTGAAGAACACTGGGCTCAGGACAAATCCTGGGGTACTAGATGCCTCCCTCCATGTTGACATGGTTACATTAACGACCACACATGGGTATAGTTGCTCAAACAGCTGTGAATCCACCTGCTAGTGAGACCATCCTTCCCACCTTATTCCATTTTGTCAAGAAGGTGGCTATGGTTAACTTTATCAAATGCCTTACTGATGCCTAAGTGTACTATATCCACAACATTCCCTTGGTCTACTTACTAGTCACTTTGTCAAAAAAAAAAGCAATAGATTTGTCCAGCATGACCTATTTTTAACAAACCCATGCTGGCTACTAGTCATCATCTTGTCCCACTGCTTGATGATCTTTTTTAGGATCTTCCTAGATACAATTGTCAAGCTGGGCAGTCTGTGGTTTCCTGAGTCCACTTTTTTTTTCACCTTTTTAAAGATGGGAACAGTCTTCTTCCATCTTCTTGCACTTTCCCACTTCTCCAAAAATCCTTAAAGGTTATAGGCAGGGGTTCTGAGATCAGTTTCCTTAGTATCTCGGATACATTATACATAATCCATTCAATCCCAGAGACTTAAATTCATTCAAAGGAGCTAGGTATTCAGCATATTCCAAGATACCTCAGGCATAAGATTTGTGAAGATTTCACTTATATCTTCTGTTTATTCGTTGGCCTGTAGTACACACCCATTTTTGTTTCTTCTGACCTTTGATTTTGATATACCCTTTCCCCAGTTTTGAATGATTTTCTGTTTGTCTTTTCTCAGGAACTCCTTTGTAAGTATAACACATGAGAAAGTTGTCCAAGTCACTCTTCTGATGTATTATTTTTGTATCCCTTTTAGTTATTGAGAAATCATCCAGTTTCATTTGTAAGTCCTGTGTAACATCTTTTTCCATATCATTCTTGTATTTTCTCATTTTTAAATCCATATCCAAAGCAGCCTCGTTCTCAGTTGTATCCTATTCCATCTCCTCTTTTAAACCCATTTTTCTGGTAGCAGACAAACTTGAGAAATTTCTGAGTACATTATTGCCAAATATCTTTAAGTCTTCCAAAATTAAAATACTTTTCTACATTCTGTATTAGTGGGTCTCTTCTCCTTTAATTATAATCTTTAGTTCTTTCTGGTTGCCTCTAGTGTCCAGCCTTCAAAATCTCCTCTTATCATGTTTTTCTCTAATCCACAACATTTTCCCATGGGAGAGTTTTCTTACACTTAGATTCAAAACCTTCATATATTTTAAATAGGATTTTAAACAACCCACAGGAAGGATTCTTATAATTAGTTTCAAAATCTTATTTCCAATTCATCTGGCCCCTTAGTCCATTTAAAACTTTCCAAAATTAATGTTCTAATCACCCCTTTGCTGTTTCAGAATTTTAAAAAATTAAGTTTTAAACTTAAATGAAACTTCCTTCACTGAGGACTGAAGGAGAATCACCCAGTGTAATGAAATTTGTCTTTCTGAAGGTTCTTAATATCCCAAAGGTAGTTAACAAGAATTTCCTAAAATGATTAAGAGAGGAAGTGGGTGAACCCAGTGTCCATTCGAAGGCTCCAAACCATGGCTTGGGCAAAGCTGACTTTCCCTCAGCTCCCAGAGCTCTAAACATTAAACATCTTAATATAATCTCAAATTGGGAGCTGCCAAGAGTTTGGTATAAGATGGGCGGCTATATAAATGTTATAAATAAACAAACAAATAAATGTAGCATGTTAAGTGCAATCAATAGTTTGAACATTTCTTAGCAGTGCCTTTTGTGATACTGGAATATAGACTGATTTTTTTTTTCTTGTCCTTTGATCCCTACCATATCTGCTTACAAAGTACCATAGTACTTTAACTGCCTCATTTTGCATGGTTTTAAACATCTCATCTGATATTTCATCAACTGCTACAACTTTGTTGTCAAGTAATATTTTTAAAGTCCATTTAACTACAGTTTCCAAAATGTCTGGCTCTATTTCAGTGATCCAACCTCTACTTTTGGACCTTTTTAAAAACAGTTCTTGCTTACAATCACACTCTCTCTCCATGGTATCTTTTTTCTGCAATGGATGTTTGCCTTCATCTATTATCATACCTATCTTTGAATGTTTCCCTTCATTTCTATAATTTTCTTAAATAAATTTCTTGTTTTTCCCATTTGATAGTTATCTGTTGTCCCAGGAACTCTGGATTTTTTAAACCTGGCATGCTTCACCAGTTAATATGCAAGGCAGAAATCCCGTTTATAGCTTTATTCCTTACAGGATAATGGCACTTGGAAATTAGCTTTCAAGGCAAGTGTTTTAAACAGCTACTATCAGAAAACCATTACATCATAAGCAAATACAATTTCATTGGTATACAATAATTATTCACACTCCTGGGTGGGCAAAATACTCCTCAAAGGTGGGCACTAATACCCAATGGTGGGCAGTTCCTGTTGCTAAGGGAAATATGAGCTAAGCTGGTGCCTTATCTATTAGGTTACAAGTGCCTCCTGCTGCATACCATTCTCCACTTTCCATTCTGATACTGAACACAATACATAAAGGGAAAGCAATTCGAACCCAATTTGCAACTTTATTATCTGCTGTGTCCCCAGCAGTTAGTGAATGTCAGTTCTGGGACTATAATATTTCTGCTGCCTTCTTCAAATTAACCCTAAATCACCATTCCATCAATCTTCAGTACTTTGTTTTGCTTATTTAAATATAACTCCTTGTCTGTTCTTGTTCTAATCTATAACTCAACTTTTAGTAAAACCTACAGTATGTAAACAGTACTTGGTCCAGTGAAATGTCAAGCAAGAGCCAGGGTGTTGTAGCAATTCACTTCCAGGATTAGGACCAGAAAAGCCCATATTCACATCCCAGTTCATCCATGCTTGAGCAACCTTGGGTCAGTCATGCTTTCAGATTAACCTACCTGACAGGATTATTTAGAGGATAACATGGAAAAGAAGACAGTCTGAATTTTTGGAAAATAGCATAATAATGGAATAGATATGTACCAGAGCACTGCTTTATATGCCATATGAAATGGTTTACCTTTAATTAAAAGTTGGCTATGGATATAGAAGCTAAAACAAGGCTTGCACAAGAGATGCTGGTCAAATTGATCTGTTACACTGACCATTAGCAAAATTCCATGCAGTTCATTGTACTATATCGTAGCAGCAGAAGCAGACAAGCTACAAGTAGATAGCAACACCTGGTTGTCTTGTCTGGGCTCAGGATTAGGCCTGGTTAGGACTTGGGTGGGAAACTTCAATTGAATTCCAAGGCTGGAAGTTAGAATAGGAAGTTGAAGAAACAACATGGAGTCTTCCAATATAGTCAAACCAACAAACTAAACTTCCATAGTCACCAAGAAAATATATGGCTGTGTCCATGAAATCACTAGAAATAGAATTTGATTCAGAAACTTTATTTTCTGTAGATTAAGTCAATCCATTACCTGCTTAACTGTCTTAATTTTAGGAATACTTCAATTTTATTTTTGTGTTTGATTTTTTTTTACCTGCTACAATTGAGAGACTCTTGCCAGATTACAATCATTCCAAAAAAATATATATATCCATGAACAATGCAAATTACACAATTGTGAAAAGCCATTAAAAATTAAAAATTAAAACCATAAAATAAAAATAGTAGAAACAGCAAACCAAATAACAAGAAAAAAGACGGCTTTATTTAAGGATCAAAAGCCCACTTAATAATTTTGTTTTCTACATTTAAATTAAAATAAATTTTCTAAAGCCTAGTAAGGTAGAAGCTGATCAAATTTCAGAGGGCAGAGAGTTGCACAATACTGACATTCTCCTTATCATACAGAAGTGGGAACACATTGTTAATAGATTCTCCGAGGAACTCCATATTAAGGGGGTTGTAGCTGGATGAAAATTTGGAGGTCATGGGTGGCAGTTAATTTCATCTGGCCAGGGAATAATCTGACCAGAGCAAAGGGCTGATTGAAATGCCTTCCATCTCTAAACATTTGCTCCAAAATAAAAGCAAGGTTAAGTTGTGTCTGCCTACATGTATTGGGCCTGAGATCATGTGGGACAAGGCCGTAGTGGACATGAAGCTTTGAGTTCTATTTAAACCAACCCTTAAGGCATGGAGTTTGAGGTCAATGCAGCACCAGTAGCCAAGGAAACACCAATACCAGCCTCAGGACCAGAACAAGGAGCTTGGGGAGGTATTCCACTAGGTAGCAGGGCAGTTTGCACACTTAACATATAGCATTTGCATCATACAATCTTTGGAGCAGGATTCTTGGTTGCAGAAAATATCTCTTTAAAGAATAATGCTACCCCTCCTCTCTGGCCCTGACATTGAGGCTGGTGAAGAACCTGGAACTCAGGAAGGCAGATCTCAGAAAGGGCCACAACAGTGAATGCATCCTGTCAGGTTGAGGTCTAATGATACACCTCTTCTCAGTCCCCACTTGAAGTGATGACTGAGGACCAGGGTAGTCCGTGGATAAGTCACGCAGCAGACAATATGTTTCAGGGTAGAAGCTGACTGTGGGACTTGATGGGTGTTGGTTTGTACTGGCTTCAATGTATGCGATAGTTAATGCTCACACAGAGAAAAAAATCATGAGACAAAGTTCATTAGAGAACAGAATTTTACTTCTTTTTGTAGTAAGAAGAAAAAGAATTATAGCTTCTCCAGGGAAGTAAAATAAGGAAATAATGCACAAGATATCAATTAGCAAGCTTTGATACCACAAATGACTTATAAATTCTAAACCTTAAGTTTCATAGAATTATAGGGTTGGAAGGGACCCTGGAGGTTTTCTAGTCCAACCCCCTGCCTAAGCCCAAGGCAGGAATCCTCATACCATCTTGGACAAATGGCTGTCCAATCTTTTCTTGAAAACCTTCAGCGATGGAGCACACGCAACACTGGGAGGCAAGCTGTTCCACTGCTTAATAGTTCTCACCATCAGGAAATTCCTCCTTATTTCCAGATTGGATCTCCCTCTGATGAGCTTCCACCCATTGCTTCTTGTCCTACCCTCAGGTGCTATGGAGAATAAATTGACGCCCTCTTCCCTGTGGCAGCCCTTCAAGTATTAGAAGACTGCTATCCTGTCTCCTCTCAGTCTTCTCTTCATTAAGCTAAACATACCTAGTTCCTTTAGCCATTCTCCATAGGATTTAGCCTCCAGACCCCTTATCACCTTTGTTGCTCTTCTCTGCACTCTTTCTAGGGCCTCAGCATCTTTTCTGTATTGTGGCAACCAGAGCTGGATGCAGTGTTCCAAGTGTGGCCTCACCCATGCGGCATAAAGCAGTACTATCACTTCCCATGACCTTGATACTATCCCTCTGTTGATGCAGCCCAGGACTGCATTGGCTTTTTTGGCAGCTACAGCACACAACTGACTCATTCTTAAGCGGTGGTCCACCAGGACACCTAGATCCCTCTCACAGGCACTACTGTTGAGCCAGGTACTGCCTTATACCTGTGCATCTGGTTTTTTCTTCCTAAGTGCAGGACCTTACATTTCTCACTATTGAACTTCATCTTGTTGGATAGGGCCCAATGCTCAAGTCTATCAAGATCCTTCTGAATCTTGAGTCTATCTTCCGAACTGTTGCAATTCCCCCAAGCTTTGTGTCATCATCCGTAAGTTTGATGAGCACCCCTTCAATTCCCTAATCTAGGTCATTTATGAAGATGTTTTCAGTATAATCCCACACCAATATAAGCATAGTCTTACCCACTTTAGAGTGCCATTGGTGGGGCAGATGTTGAGGAACCATTTTTTCTGTAGTCCCTATTCTTTGTTGGGTGGTGGTTTTCATGTATGAAGCTGTGGAGTTTTTCTTTATTCCATTTATTTACTTATCCCATTTAGAGGCTGCCTGACTCCAGATGATTCTAGGTGGCTCACATTAAACATTAAGAACAACTAAAAACAAACAAACAGATCATAATCTCCCAGAAGACATGTTTTAAGTAACAATAAAACAATCTACAGGGACTCAACCACCACTTGGCCTCAAAGCCTGGGAGAATAACCAAGTTTTCAGTGACTTTCTGAACATCATCAGGGTGAGAACAGTAAGGATCTCTGGGGGGATGCTGTTCCAGAGAGCAGGCACTGCTTAAGAGCATTTACTGCAAGAGCCCTCCCCATTATGCAGAGATAACTGTGAAACATCTTGGGGGTGTTTGTCACAACATATGATAGAGGATCTGCCCAAAGTGTTTTCTGCTATTGAACAAGGAGGAATCTGAGCCTCCTTGTACCTGAGCATTATCTGTGTTTTGTGTCTAAGTTTTAGTATCAGAATCTGCATAGGAGTTGTGAATAATTTGCAAAGAGAGCCTGCCTCCAGCCTTCCTTTCCCTGGAAAGCTTGTGTGCGAGACTGGCTGGCACACCACCAAAATGGCTGATGAATTGTTTTTTTTTAACATGATCTACTTACAACCCAGACTGGTTTTGATAATGCCTTCCAGGTTTGCAGGCTTATCCTTGATCAAGCATAGGATGAAAAAGGTTCTTATTGTACACACACCTGGCATTAACCATCAACTAGCCAACCTACCAATAGGATGCAGGAATGACTGGGTCAGAAACAGGGACAGCCAACAGACTGACAGTCTCCCCCTGGAATGGCTAGCCCACACCCTCCTGTCTTTACACAGAGGTTTCTCATGGAAGTGCACTATATGCAAAGTTTTTAACTAAAAGACAAAATATTGGAGAAAAATCCTCTCTGTTCAAGTATCTATGATGGGTTAGGCAACCCACTCCAGACAACTCCAAACCACCCACTCAGGGGCGATTATTTTTTTGCAGTCCCTCAAGCCCCTCAAGCAATCAAATTTCAGTGGCAAACTTCTGGATGTGTTTTCAAATACTAATAACTTCAAAAAGCCAAGTGGGAACAACCTATAAAATTGCAGCCTTCTCACTATAGTCCTTGGCACACACACACACACAAAAGTAGAAAAATAGATAAAATGCCACCCCTGGCCACTGAAAATTTATCCTGTGCCTGGGGGGAGGGGAGTTTGTTATTGAAGAGGAAAAGAAAAGGAATGGGGAAGAGAGGAAGAGGAATGGAGGAAGAAAAGGAAAAGAAAAGTTAATTGATCTCTTAAAATAAGCTGTGAGGAAAGACATTCTCTCCAAATATCCTGACAGATCATGGCTGGGCTTGTAGGCATGCAGAGCAGATAGCTCTTCTTGATGTTTCTCCATTCCTTGATCTTCCACTGTGATGTGTGTGAGATGGCATTAAGTAGGAGATTTCTTAAGATTCTCTAGTTGTGTGTGCCTGTATATGGGTTTGAGAGTGGGAGGAAAAGAATCTCAAGAACTTATTATCAATAATACCAGGAATTGCACATCAGAGAAAATAGGAAAATCACACTCCAGTCCTTTGTCTCATCTTTCCCTTTCTCTTAGCAAACTCTTTCCTTTTCTCTTCCACATTGCTCCATCCATTACCCTTCTTATGCCAAAATCTAACCTTCCTTCCTCTGTCTTCAGCCCTCCCATTCTTGTGGGCCTGTGGAGATAGGCCCACTTCCATCCTTGAGAATTCTCCAAGGCGATGTAACTCTCCCAACCCAACTTACTTTGGCAGTTTTGTTGAGAAGCTAAAGAGTTCTTGGTATGCTTGAAATAATGGGGTAGTAATCCAAATAAGTGTGTTCCCTGTCCTAAGCAAGCTCCCCTGCTTAATTATAACAGGAATGGAGAAAGAAAGAGCTGTAACTTTGAAGATATTCTGATTAGCCCAATTCATTCTTGGAGTGAGCACAAGGACACTCATTTTTATGAACTGTAATTCATAACAAAGAGTATTTTAAAAAATGAATATCCTTTTGGTTAGCATATAATATCCACAGTTAAGTATGAAGGAGCCACTTCGGTTATAAGTTTTCAGAGTGGTAGAACACCGTATTAAAATTGTATCAACTCTGTAAGGAAGGTTAGGGTTTTAAAGCTGATCTTTGCCCATGCAAATCCAATGCCTGGATAGGTACAATGCAATGAAATGTCCCATTTTTCTTTCCTCTACAGACATTCAAGACATGCTGGTTTCATGGCTCTTGTGAGTACCTATATCTGCTTATCAGTTTATTTCTGAAACGTTTTGCCTATTTTTCTAAGACATTTTGACACCCCACTTCATAAAACAAAGCCTAGTGTTGAAGTAACTGAAAAGTAAAGTTTTTTTCTAAAACCATTCTTAGAACAGCATTGCCTACTGTTCTAGTTCAATATGGACAAAATAGGAGCATTAGACCTACATCTTCAGAGTGTGAGAGATTCTTCTTGGTTCATAGATCTCATACTACAATCTAAATTTCTGTACTAAGATACACGTCTGTTACTAAGCTTCTGTTCTGTTTCTTGAGCGACAAAAAAAGAAGCAGGAAAATATTACATTGAAAACAGATCATAAAATATCCAGACTTCATATGGAGTAAACTCTGCAAAGTTTGACATTCTCTGATCTTGAGCTGTTCCTCTTCTGGAGAGTTGATTTCCTTATTTTTTTAATGAGAATCCTCTCAGCAGGGCTTGACATTCATTGATGTTTTATTTGCTGGAGCATGCATTCTTTAGGAAAAACCAAGAAATAATATTCAGAATCCCCTGTGTTACTCATAGCAACAAATAGGATATGGAATTATGTCTATGAATGTTATAGCTTCTGTCAATGGCTAAAGCAGAGCAATAAAGGTCAGTGCTTCACCAGGTTTGACATAAGCTTTCAGTTATAGACCTGACATCGAGTCATAACAGTTGGGTAGCCTTAAAGTTAGCTGTTCTGTATTTTAAGATCAAAAAAAGGGAATCTACAACAGTAGGCCACTTCCACTCATTACTTAATTGTAGCAGATTAGCAACCATACTGTCAGGAGCTTTTGTGTGCTGAAAACATGAGTGGCACTTTCAGAAATGTGTGTGTGCGTGCACGTGCGCATGCATGCCTTTGAGTCAGTCTTGACTCTTGGCAACAGCCTAGTAAGTCCTTGCAATTTTCTGGGCAAGATTTTTGGAAGTGGTTTGCCATTGCCTTCTTCCTAGGCTGAGAGAGAGTGATTGGCCCTAAGTCACCCAGCTGGTTTTAGGAAACCCCTGATCCTCATAAGGAACACTTTTGAAAGTGTTTGATTGTACCAGTTATTAGTCAGCACAACCCTTTTCAGAGCTCTCCTGCATCCCCTTCCCCAATTAGTTTATTAAAGTTTCATTGTAATCCCAAATATTTCTTATTCCTACTGTACTCTTATGTTACATGCCAAATTATTTCCAGTTCAAACCCAGTTAATTGATGACTAACAAGTAATAGACCCCATACTTAGGAGCCAGGGAATGAATGGAATAGATCTTCTCTCTCCCCCATTCTACCGAGAAGTACCCCAAACCTGCAGAATAAAAGAAAACCCAGGCACCTATCAAGAGAGGCTGCTCCCCATGTTGTGCCACCCATTCTGCCTCAAGTATTTAAGTCAGAGCTACCATATCTTGGTTGCAAAAATCTGGTCAAGTACTAGATGGCCACAAAAAGTTCATAGTTTTATATCTCTTTGTGGCCCTTTAGTACTTGTTCAGCACAGCCCAGATCCAGCAGCCCTAAGGAATAGAAAAGATCAATAATTTATAGCAGCAAATGGCTATAACCATTAGATGGCAGCAGAGATCTATAAAAATCTAACTCTTTGCTTGCATCTAATGGTCCTCCAGGGTTTTGCAGCTTAAATACATGCCACTACTAGTAAACGTACAACAAATAGTAAATGGATTGTTTCCCACACTGCAGCGTATGGAAGATTTCTGCTGCTGGCACTGTGGCTGCTGGCCAGTTGGCCAAGATATGCTCCTGGCAACTGGGATATTTTTCTGATTTTAGGGTGGGTGCCTGGCACCTGGGATACCCCTCCAAAACTCCAAGACTAGAGTGATGCTCTAGTCACTCTAGAGTGGTGTATTGTGTTTAAAAATGAAATTATTCTATTATACATTTTAGGATCCTGCAGAAGCCTGTTCTTTTTTTTTTTTGCAATGAAAACTGTTTTACTCAGAAGAGAATTAGAAAAGCTTCAGAGCTTTGCACTGAAGATGTTGCCTAGTCTGGCGATGAAACATCTGCAAAAAAACAAGGCTCAGAGAGCACCAAGGACTCCACAGTTCAACCCTGAGCTACAAATATTTGCTTTGATTAGAATTAAAATAGTTAATAACAGTATAAGACAATGCAGAAGAAAATATTATGTACATGTGTAAAATTCATATATAAAAGGAAATGAGTTTTAATTCTTTCGAGCCCAAAGAAATGAAATAAATTATCTTTTTTTTCCTCTCAACTTTCTCTTTATTATGCACACAGGTAGTCCTCGGTTAACAATTAGAATTTCCGTCACTAAGCAATGCGGTCATAAAGCGCAATGTCACGTGACTGTGCCATTTAGCAACAGCAGTTCCAACAGTCCATGGTTACCATCGTTAAGCGAGGACTGCACAGGTCATTAAGTGAGGACCTCATGTGATTGTGACTTCCAACTTCCTGCCAGCTTCCCCATCAACTTTGCTTGTGGGAAGCCAGCAGGGAAGGTCACAAATTGTGATCTCATGACCATGGGACGTTGCAATGGTTAGAAATCTGGGCTGGTTGCGAGCATCCGGATTGCGATCACGTGCCTGTGGGGGCATTGTGCAGGCCAAAATTTTGAGGACTGATCATAACTACCACTCATTCAGCACCATCGCAAGTTCTAACGGTCACTGAACAAGTGATTGTTAAATGAGGACCACCTGTAATCTTACAATCTTTTGTTAAGCTTGTCCCTCACACATCTTGTTGTTTGTGTAAACCGGGACATTTCTTTGAAAAATTGTTTTATTACATTATAGAATACAAATGATAGCCAAGTACTGTTCTGATTAGTACTTATTCATTCCACTGAAACCACTTACCATGCCTACCTCACACATACTATAATCCCACAAGAGATTTTTACCACCAAAATTCGCCTTACAGAGTTTCCTTCTTTCCTCCCTTTTCCATCTCTGAATAACTCTTCAATAAAATTTGAACCCTACCTAAAGCCAATAACTCTGTCAGGAGAGGTTTCCATCCTCCTTGCTTCTGATTTTTTTTTTGTCCATATATCATCTCTTGAGAGCCAGTCTGGTGTAGTGGTTAAAGCTAGAAACCCGGAGACTATGAGTTCTAGTCCCACCTTAGGCAAGAAGCCAGCTGGTTGACCATGGGTCAGTCTCTCTCTCTCAGCCCTAGGAAGCAGGCAAGGGCAAACCACTTTCAAAACACTTGTCAAGAAAACTGCAGGAACTAGCCCAGACAATCACCAGGAGTCAAAAAGTGACTTGAAGGCACCCCCCACCCCTAATTTCTCAGGCTTTCAGGCTTGTCTAATTATCATCAGAAAGCAAGCAAGCAAGCAAAGGGAGGAGGAAGCAGAGAAAGCTGAGCATCAATGGCTTGGAAAGATATTCACTGGCTCATTTCCAGGGTCCATGTTTTCTTTGAAATCTCAGTTCTACTGCTGACACATGGGAGTGAAATCTTGGCTAAACTTGTTTTTATATGCCTTGATGATAAGACGTCAGGGGAAAACAAATTTTCTTCCACTAATTCTGAATGTTCACAGTAGGGATAGGAAATGCTAACTTTCTTTATCTTCTGTTGGGCCACCTATGCAAAAGGAAAACCTATGTGCTAATTCTGAACAGGGAGTTCACTAGAAGACTTTCACATGTTGGAAAAAGACATAAAGGAATCATAGAGTTGCATAGCCCTCATCATTATGCCTGTCATCCCATCAGTCACATACTGAATGGCTCTGTAAATAGTTCCTATGAACATTGGACAATTCCTCCCAAGCTTCTGCCTGAATTCTCAGTAAATTGTCCCAGAAGTACCTGTTGGGTAGTTAGTTCTATTATTTATGTCTATATGCACAGAGGGAAGCTTCTGATGATGTGCAGAAGTACAAAACTTAGGAATTTCCCCAAAAGTAAATTGGGAAAGATGAGCATGCTCAGTAGCCACAAAATGTTGAGTGTCAGTTGGCAAGAAAAATGAAAGGGAGGAGAAGTGTGGAGTGGAGTATCCTGGTGGGGGGCATGGTTGAACAGAACCCTGAAACAGAGCACCTCTGTCAGGAATTGATGGTACACTGAAATATTTTGCTGCATATAAATAAATACTTTTGTATTTTCCTTTTGATTTCCCCAACTCCAATTTTACTTATGCGTGAAAGCACCAGTCACTTCTTCAGCAACCCAGACATATATCAGCTGGAAATGGGAACACAACTGCGATGATTCAACAGTGCAAGTGGATGCTGGTAACTATGGACTGGAAATCTTGGACACTGGCATGTATTTTGTCTACGTTTATGTGGCCCGTACAGAGGATGGTTCTTTTGAGGATTCATTCACTGTTCAGCTGAAGGCAAATTCCAGCGAAGTCCCCCTCAGCCTTCTCAAAGGGGTTGATGCTCCCCGCGCTTCTGTACTTATGGGGAGGCCTTATTTCTTGAAAAATGGGATAAAGTTGAACTTGGACATTAATGCAGGACTGACACATATTGACTGTATTCTTACATACTGGGGAATCTTTAAAATCTGAGATGAACATGAGATTCTACTAGCTTCTACTTAACCCAAAAGGTTTGTAAGAGAAATTGCTGCTGGGAGAGATGCTGGATTTCTCAGCAACCCATGCTAGTGTTTCCTGTATTACTCAGGCTTCCTGTTACCCTTTGCATCTGGTTCTGCATAATGCCAGTACGGTAGACTGATTAATCTGACTCTTTTGCATAAGGGAAACACACTGCAGAACTCTGACTTATGTAATACCATCCAAAGAGAAAGTAAACTTAACACATTATTAAAGTTTATTGTTGCTAGAGGCTTGGACACTGAATGATTAGAACTGTTAGAGTAAGATGCAGTCTTGGCAATATCTATTTTTAGTACTTAATGCTGCTTTAAAATGTTCTCATATATAACTACCCTAATTTGTACAGTTATGATTGCAAGATAAATATTGTAATTCCTTTGTGTCACTGTACTTTTTCTAGTAATTTTTCAAAATTCCATCTTCTTTAACTATTTCATTTTCTAAAACTAAATACCAGGAATACTTTGAGTTTGAAAATCCAAATAACAAGAAAAGATATATAAGAAAAAGAAATACTGAACAGATGTTTAATTGCACTTGAAAAATGTAGCTAAAAGTAATAAAAGATTTACAACTTCTTAGACATTCATTATATTTCCATCTTTCTTCCTAGTGAAGCTTAATTTTACCAGCATAGCATATTTATTCAGTTAATTTTTTTAGCAGATCATCAAGAGGGTGATTTTTTAATAATATTTAGAACCCAATCTAAATTTTGTAAAACACTGTGATTTATCAATCATAGTGATAAAATGGAAGAATGTTGAAATGACACATCCCTAGATTATTTCCATTTTCAGTGCTTTTAGTTAATCGAATTTCTCCAGGAACAAGAAGATTGAAAAAGGTTTTGTGACAATGAAAAATATTAATCACCTTGCCTTGTCATTATTTGCTACACATTTATCATCCATCCCTTTCCAGTTGCACTTTCTCTGGTTCTAGCACTAACTGAGCTGAAAAGAAAACCAAATTGTCTTAAACTGTTGTTCATTTATTGTAACTCTTTAGCTCTTGCTATTCTATTTGAACTTTATAATGTTCACATATATACTGACACTTTTGTACAGAGTGTAAAACTCCAGTGAGAAACTTTGAAGCCACACCCTCCAAGAAAGCTGCTGCCCCTTTCTTTCGCCACTCTGCAGATTTCCAGTCTAGGTCACCCTTATAGAGCAAGGGTGGGAGTCCTCTGGCCCACAGATATATTCTTGTTCTCTGCATCAGTCACCATACAGCTTGGACCTGAGCTTATCAACATCTGGAGGGCCACAGGTTCTGCTGTCCTGCTGTAGAATGATTCTTTTAAAAAAATAATTGTTGTTTTGGATTGCCCAAACTGGAAAGGTTGTTCTTACACAAAAACCTGGAAGCTTTGAACTTTGGAGGCATGATTCTTTCAAAATAAATTTGTTGTCCAAATTTGTCCAAATTCTGTCCATTATCAATTATCAATTATCAGCCATTTTCATTTAAGCAAAAATATGTTGATTTTGGAGCAGGATTTGACTCATCTAAATGAGATATTAATTAAGGTAATGTCTGAATAAATTGAACTGATCTCGGTTTTCTGGAATGGATGCAAATTTGGAGTGGAATTAATTAGCTTTCTTATGTGACATGTAATTTCTAGCAATTTTATCTACATTCGAAGAAATACAAATTGACAGTTCTTTATATTATACAAACTAGTGTTCTATAGTCTTGGGTCTTCAAGCATCTACCAATGCCTTTAACATAATGATTCTCATCTGACTCCTGTAGCTAGCTTTCTGAGATTAAAATATTCTTGTCCTCAGAAATGACATACTATTTCACAGAATAGATTTCAAACTGATGGGTTTTTTACCTCAACCCAGAAACAACAAGCAATCCTCTCTGCACTATAATGGAGAAAGTTTGGTTTTCATAATGACTGAAAGTCCCACTTCAGAACAAGCTATTTCAGAACAAGTTATTAAGATGAACCATCACTGAAGTTAGAAAAACTGATATAAATGGCACCAGCCATTCTTTTAATGTATCTTTAACTTACTTACTTCTCTCTTTAGAAAGGAAACATAGGAGGACCAGTCAGCTAAATCTCTGAATAAACACAACTTCCCACCCCATGAAATTAAATAGAAGTTTGCTAGAAGCTTTTGTTCTGTGAATCTTTGCAGCAGCAGCTGCAGCAAGCTGTAGGCAGAAAAACTGCTCCTCTGGAACTTGGATTGGCCCCAACCCTTCTGGCCTTTAGGAAGGGCCTGAAGATTTGGCGGTGCCATCATGCTTGGGGGTCTGGCAGGAGTGGTGAGCCTTGGCAACGGCTACATTAAATGGCTATATGATTTATATTCACCTGCTATATTATGTTTTATAGTATTTTTAATCATGGTTTTAGGATAGTCGTATGCTGTTGTCTTTATTTATAATATCTCCTGCCAACCTAGCAGTTTGAAAACATGCAAATGTGAGTAGATTAATAGGTACCACTTCGGCAGGCAGGTAACGGCATTCCGTGTAGTCATGCCGGCCACATGACCACGGAAGTGTCTACGGACAAACGCCGGCTCTTCGGCTTTGAAATGGAGATGAGCACCGCCCCCTAGAGTCGGACACGACTGGACTTAATGCCAAGGGAAACCTTTACTTTTACCTTTACCTATGCTGTTGTCTTTATTTATAATATACTGTTTCTGTTGTTGTTGTAATTGTTGCAAGCTGCCCAGAGTCACACTTGTGAGATGGACGGCTATACAAATTTAATAAATAAATAAGTTTCATATATTCTGTTCATATATTATTTATTCCTACTTAGATTTACAGCCTGCCTTTATCTCCAGGAGCAACTAGGACAACAATCTGGTAACAGAAATATGAGGCTGGGCCAGAATCTGAGTCTGTAACCTAAGAAAGCGTCTCAGACAAGATGCTCCCTAGTTCTCACAAAGATAAAGGAAGGGAAGGGGGAAGCACATTCAAATTTGCAAGATTCTGTTACTATAATCTTCTAATAAAAGTAGCATTGGCATGCAAAATATTTTGGATCCAAATACACACACTGATACAGAGGATTTTAAAGATTAATATATAATTGAAGCCAGAACTTTAGGACTGATAGATACACAGTTAGAAAAGAGGCATGGAAGATTATTTCAATATATGATTATTACAGTGAGATTATTATATGTGCAAAGATAGATTCGGCATTATCCACCAGGGAGGAATGATTGGTGAAACTGACAGAAGTTGCTGAGATGGCCAAACTGACTTCTTTGATTAGAAAAAGGTCATTATCAATGACAAGAAACACCTTATGGACTTTTTGCATAAAAAAGAAAATGATTTTGTGACTTACGTTTTTGATTATTAGAAATAATAGGTCATAGAAAGAAGGGAATTATGATGTAATCTTAGAGAGGTTTGATTAGAATTGTATGTATAACTGCTGAGAGGAAGATTGGAAGCTTCTCTCTCTATATATATATTTTCATGTTTTCTGTTCTTTTCTTTTTTCTATCTCCTTTTTTCTGTTTCTTTTCATTTCTTTTTTGCTTTTTTCACATTTACTATTTTTTTCTTTGAACGTATTTCTTACTATATATGTAAAATCTTTTAACAAAATTGATTTTTTTAAAAAGTAGCATTAGCATGCATGACTTTGGTTTCCTAGTCTGGGCTACCTTAAAGGGCTGACACTTCTGGATTTCTTCTGGGGACTGGGGGGGATGAAGAAACACAGTTGTGGGGTGATTTTCCTCATTTCTCTTTGTCATGTCATTGTTCATGTCATTGTTAGGAGTGGGGGAGAGATTAAGCTTGAAGCCTCCAATTTTCAGGATTCTTCAGGGCTTGATACTCTCACCACTCCTTTTTAGCATCTACATGAAGCCATTGGATAAGATCAACCAAAAGCATGGGGTATGCTGATGTTACCCACTGGTAAATCTTGATCCCTTGCTGACCAAGTGATACTTCAAGGCTCGGTCACAGTGCCTGCAGGTTGTGGGAGCCTGAAGGGAGAACAGTCTAAGCATGACTCAAGGAAGACGAAGTAGCTTTGGATTCATGGACTGTAGAGTTCTAGAGATTTATCTGTTTTAGATCTGGATAGGATTGCACTTGCCTGGACAGAACTGGTACACGGTTTGTGGGTTTTCCTGGACTCACAGCTCCCGTTCCTGCCACTGTGGCTAACTTCCTCTTGTGTACCAATTACACCCTATTTTTGATTGGGAGGTCCTTCTCATGCCTTCGTCACTTCACATGTGGATTACTACAAAGCACTCTACATAAGGTTCCCCTTGAAGACCACTCAGACACTCAGGCTTAGACCACTCACACATTTGGTGACGGGGGTGTACTATGCCTTAGTACATCTCTGTAACACTTCTGGTACATGAGCTATACTGCTTATGAGTGGGCTTCTGAATGCAATTCAAAGTGCTGGTGGTCACTGATAAAACCCTACAAGGCACAGGACCTGGATATTTGCCAGACCCCCTTTTCCAATTGTTTCAGCCTGTCCAGTTAAGTTCTGACAGGGTTGGCATACTTCAGGTCCCATATGTTAAACAATGTCATCTTATGCATGCTAGAGGCATGTTTTCTTTTTTGCCACAACTGCCCTTTGGAACAACATCCCCCCTGAAGTCCATATGTGTAATGACATATGGGAATGACCTTGGGAGACTAGGCCAAGATGCTGCCTAGAGAACGATCAGATAAGAGACTGCATAGCCTGCAGGTGGATAGTGGGCCACGCAAGAGGCCCAGAAGTGATCCTGCCTAATTTCTGGGAGTGTAAATGTGACAGGGGGAGAAGCGTACTTTCAGACTTGCAAGATACTGTTAATGTAGCCTTATAATAAAGTAGAATTAGCTCATCTGGTCATGTTTCCTGTTTGGTCTACCTGGTAAGGCTGACAATATGGCCCTGACCCTGTTACCCTTTAAGAGAGCCTTAAAGACTTGGCTCTTGACCCAGGCAGTGTGTGTGGACAGTGTGTGAATTTGAGATTCAAATTAATTCAAAGTGGATTCAGAATGATTACACTGAGATTGAAGTGTTTAATTGTATTTATTTTCCCTTGGCATGGCTATTTTTTTACTCACATTTTTTACTATTTTATTATACTACTACTACTAATTGTTTTTCAATCTTCTATAAATTGCCCAGAATAACTGGTGGCCGGGTGACCTTAAAAAAAAAGCCATTAATTTAACAGAAATTATTGTTACTTAGCTTGTAGATCCATGCTAATAACATGAGCACCAGAACAAACAAACATAGTTTAGAACTGGCTTGAAGGTTATATGCTATTTCATTCTAGCAATATAGTCAGATTATAGACTTAAATGCACATATCAAACCTATCTGATTGCAGACTATTAATGATAAGAACTTCATAGATAGAAATATTTTCAAAAACCTCTGCTACAGTTTCAAACATTTCCTCTATAATGTCTGAGAATATTGTTCTCCTATAGTATACAGGGGTAATTATTGTTCTTTTTTGTCTATGTTTATATTTATGTCATTTGTGAACTTGTGGAAGAAATATTATCTTTCACTCTCTCAGCAATAGAAAACTTATTTTTCCTGTATGCTGATGGCAAAAAGTTTGCATTTTCTGCTTTGGGAAGTTCCCATTCTTTCAAATGCAGCTGGCCAAGTGGCAAAGGGGGCTGATGTAAGAGAGACAGGATCTCAAACTCACTTTGGGTAGGTGGAATAAATTATGTGATTCACTGGATAGAGGCCTATAGGTTTATTGTTATGATCTTTGATTAAGCAGCATAATACTTTGATGGTGATAATGATAATCTAAACTGTTATCCTCCCACCCTATTCCACATATATAGCTACTTTTTGTTTAGTTCAGAATGGGGGGGGGGGAATTCCATTCTCTTACCCGATGCCTCTTGTATCAGACTGAGGTCTCCTGTGTGGTTTTATCAAGGTCCTTCAGTGTTCTAGTTATTACTCAAATACTCACAGGAAGGCTTTCTGATTTATTCATCAGCACTGTGAAAAGAACAAAAAGGGGAGCCCAGGAATTCTTTAGATACAGTACTGTTTTGAACCAAACTCAGTGGGTGAGCAAACAGAGAAAGCTAACAGGAATTCACTACTGGACTTCAACAAGAGGAAGAAACAAGGGGAATCACCATGAAGTTGTATGTCCTCATCGACTGCCTGTACAATTGAAGGTCAGAATTTTAAAAGGTTGTCTCTTGAACAGTGTAATGGTTGCCTATTCTAAAACATTATCAGACTCATGAGCAGGAATTCAAAGATATCTGATTTATTAAAGAATAGTATGCAGGATCACAGAGAAAGCTGAGAATGATAAAAGCGCGCCAAATGCAAACTAAACACCCTCAGTGCAAATGAAATCCCTCCCCCCTGTAGAATCTTCCCAAACTCACAATCCCAGGTGCTCCTAACGGTTTCTGATGGTCTGCGGGAAAAGTCCTTGAACAGAGAACATAACCCAAACACATTCCATTGTAATGAACACAGATATAGAGCTTGGTACAAGGTTTCACAGCAGCTCCCTCCCAAACAGAAATGCGCGTCAGCGCCATGGCATGTGAAACGTTACGATGTATACTGTACATTGAAACAGTGAACATGACATACTGCCCCCGCAAAAGAAAGAAAAGACTAAGCAGCAGGCTTCAAAGGGTAAGCAAGGTGGAAACGGCGAACTAAATCAGGAGCATTAACATGGCTGGCAGACACCCATTCAGGATGAGGAAAGTGTTTCCATCGGACCATATACTGGAGGGTGTAAGGGTTGCCTATTCTGACAGACTCAGTCTCACAAGCAGGTGCTTAAGGAAAACTGGTTTATTGAAAGAATAGTGTGCAAATACAAAGAAAGCTGAGAATGAGCAAAAGCGCGCCAAATACAAACTAAAAACCCCTCGCTTCAAACCCGATCCCGCCCTCGCTCCCACTTAGCAACCACCCCCTCCCAGGTGTTGGCAACCGTCACACACATCAGCCTGAGAAAGTAACCTTGAACACAGGCAATAACCCAAACAGACATTCCACAGTCACAGTAAGGAGATTGCAGCCTGGCACGGCTGGAAATCTCCACTCAGCAAACGTGAAACACGGATCGGGAAAGTGACATGTGAAACGTTACGATGTATTCAGTACATTGGAATGATGAACATGACAGAGGGTGCCTCAAAGCTTGCGAGAATCAACGACCTCCTTGACCTCAAAGTGCTGTTGGCCATCAATCATGATCGGAGCAGGAGGAGGAGGTTGAGGATGCAGCGGGAGGAGTGGTGGACAGGCTTGAGCAAGCTACAATGGAAAACAGGGTGCAAGCATTTCAGATTGTGAGGCAGGTCCAATTTAACAGTAACTGATAAGACCAACAATAGGGAAAGGACCAATGAACTTGGGAGCAAGTTTTTTAGAGAGTTGTGGTGACTTGATAAATTTGGTAGGTAGATACACCTGATCCCCAATCTTGAAGTCGTGTTGCAAGGAACGATGCTTATTGGCTTGAAACTTGTAAGCAGCCTGGGCATCAGCTAAAGCCTGTTGAATCACCGGCCAGGAATCAGACAGCTTAACAGCCCAGTCCGATGCAGAACATGTTTGGGAAGGGGGTTGTGGCAGTTCAGGGATGGGAACAAAGTCGTGACCAGAAACCACACAAAAAGGGGTTTGTCCAGTACTTTGATGGACAGCATTGTTGTAAGCCACTTCAGCAAAAGGTAGCAACTCCACCCAATCGTCCTGATGGTAGTTAATGTATGCTCTAAGGAATTGTTCAAGAGTGGAGTTTAAAATCTCAGTAGAGCCGCCAGTCTCAGGATGGGAAGACGTGGACAGCGCTTGTTTGGTGCCAATCAATTTTAAAAATGATTTCCAAAACTGGGAAGTAAACTGTCCCGCGGTCACTGACCAAACGGGAGGGGCTACCATGGAGGCAGTAGATGTGGATGAGAAATAGGCGCGCCAATTGCGGGGCTGACGGGATGGATGCACATGGAATAAAACGTGCTTGTTTGGAAAAAAAATCTTTTACAACCCAAATTACAATGTTCTTCTGACTGGAAGATCCACAATAAAATCCATAGAAATCTCGTCCCAGGGACAGGACGGGCTGGCCACTGGCTGTAGAAGCCCCTGTGGTTTCCCCCACTTACGTTTTGACATGGCACAAACAGGGCAGGAAGCAACATCACGTCTCAAGGTAGGCCACCAGAATTGACGACGAACCAAATGCAATGTTTTGACAAAACCAAAGTGTCCAGCAAGTTTATCATCATGGGAATGCTGTAAAATCTCAGCTCTCAAAGTTTTGGGCACATAAAGGCGGTGTTCCACCCACGCCAGACCGTTTTCAAAAGAAACAGTGTCTTTATTAGCTAGCAACCAACTGTCAGATTTCAGTGCCTGGAGAAAGTCCTTCTGTAACTGACAAGGAACTTTCACTTTCCGCTTCCCAGACTGGGCTGGGGGCGGGGTTCCCTGAGCTCGGGTCTGGCTCCAAGTGACAGCAACTAAATCCAGTTGTGGTTCAGTGAGAACAGTCCCAACCACATCTGCCCCCTGGTCAAAATCCTGAGGTAAACGCGACAAAGCATAGGCCAGAAAGTTTTTCTTTCCTGGGATAAATTTTAACTGGAAGTTGAAACGACTGAAAAACTGAGCCCAGTGAATTTCTTTAGGACTGAGACGCCGGGGTGTGTGTAAGGCTTCCAAATTCCTGTGATCGGTCCAAACCTTGAAAGGGCATTTAGTGCCTTCAAGGAGGTGACGCCAGGCTTCCAAAGCGGCTTTTACAGCAAACGCCTCCTTTTCCCAAACATGCCACCGGCGTTCGGTTTCAGAAAATTTCCTGGACAGATAAGCACAGGCTTTTAAGTGATTTTTAGAATCTCTCTGTAACAAAATAGCCCCAACTGAGGAGTCAGAAGCATCAACTTGGACCACAAAGGGGTGTTCAGGATCGGGGTGCTGTAGAATAGGCTCAGCAGTGAAAAGGGATTTCAGTTTTTCGAATGCTGCCTGGCATTCAGGCGTCCAATTCAGCACTGCTCCAGGATGTTTTACCTTGCGTGTCTCCCCCAAGCCCTTGGTACGGAGTAAATCAGTGAGGGGCAAGGCAATCTCAGCGAACCCCTGGATAAATTGGCGATAGTAATTACTGAACCTGAGGAAACTTTGCAATTGCTTCCAGGTGCGGGGACATTCCCAGCTTAAAATCGCCTGAATTTTTGCAGGGTCCATTTCAATGCCCTTGTCAGACACCCGATAGCCCAGATAGTCAAGTTGGGTCTTGTGGAATTCACATTTGGAAAGTTTGGCATAGAGTTTGGCATTTCTAAGCTTGCGTAACACCTGTTTGAGGAGGCGTTCATGTTCCTCCTCGGTTTCAGTGTAAATGAAAATATCATCTAAATAAACCAGGACCCCTTTAAACAAACGATCATGTAATACTTCATTAATCAATTGCATGAAAACTCCGGGCGCCCCTGCCAATCCAAAAGAGAGGACTTTGTACTGAAATGAACCCAGTGGGCAATTAAAAGCAGTTTTCCACTCATCCCCAGCTCGTATGCGGATGCGGAAATAGGCTTCACGAAGATCGAGCTTGGAGAAAATCTTGCCCTTAGACAAATGAGCTGACATGTCCTTCATGAGCGGAAGAGGGTACTTGTTGAGAATTGAGATGGAATTTAACCCTCGATAGTCTGTACAGAGTTGAAGCGTGCCATCTTTCTTTTCCTGGAATAGCACAGGGGCCCCAACTGGGGAATTTGCAGGTTCAATAAACCCCCTTGACAGATTTTTGTCAATAAAGTCCCGTAATGCCTCAAGCTCCTTCTGAGTCATTGGATAAATTTTTGGCTTGGGCAATTGAGCATTGGGAACCAACTCTATTGCACAGTCAGTTTTCTGGTTGGGGTGGGGGGTAGCTGATCTGCTTCCATTTCCCCAAATACGTCTGCAAAGTCTTGGTATCGATCGGGCAAGCGTTCTAAATGTGCCAAGCTAGGGTGCGGCGTGGCAATCGCAGCACTTCCAACCCTCGCACATGCAGCTCTCTCCGCTGTAGGAGCTTGGTAAAACCCATCTTCAAAAGTCACAGTTCTGTGTTCCTGTCATGAGTGCCGTTGAGCTGAAGCCATCAGCGCAATGGCACACATGACAATAGCAAGGAAACAGGAGAAGGGGCTCAAGATAAGTAGCCATCAACTCACAACGACTAACGGCCAACAAACAATAGCTAAACGGATCACGGAGCACACCCAAGCCATCAGCGCTAATACAACGGAGATCGCCCAGCTGACAGCAATCACCGGATGAATAGAAAACCCGATGATGGGCGATCCCGGAACGCCAGCGGGGCCTCGCAACCCCTCACCCACCGGCAGGGCAACGTATTGGACAAAGGGGGGTGACGTGACCGCGAGTGAGGGGGCGCTGACCGGCGCGGGGTATTTAAACCCCACACCGGCGCGCTCCTGTCACTCTCAGCTTTTTTCCCGACGCTGTACCTGCGCTGTGAATAAACCAGAGCCTGATCCACCAAACCAGAGTCTGAGCATTATTCAATGGTAGGCAGCGCATGACAGTTCCCAGTTTATATATGGGCTTTGATAGGTCAACCAGGGGATCCCCAGAATTACTAAGGGATTGCCAACAGGTGCTACAACGAATTTTAAAGTCTCATGGTGGCTGCCCATTTGCATTGCAACAGTTCCAGTGAAATGGGCTGCCGCCGCCCCCCCGCCGTTGAACCATCCAAGGCTGCTGGAGGGGGAAGCTGGAGGGGGAAGCTAGGCAGGTCCAAAGCAGCAACCAGATCAGGGTGAATTAAACACCTGGAACACCCAGAGTCAACCAAAGCCTAGACCTCTGTAGTTTTTGTGCGGGAGCCCAATTTCACTTTTACTGCTAAAGTGGGACAGTCAGCACTCACCATAGCATCCTTGCACCCATCATCCTCCACCTGCCCACAGGTGCTCTTCATGGCAGGTGGCTGGCATTTCCCGCCGGCCCCTTAGAGTTGTCTTCAGCCTCTCTCGAGGAGTAGAATACTTCCTCAGCGTCGGCTGCACCCTTGGCTGCTGTCATCCGCTGCAAGGGGTGTGTGTGACTTGGCCGGTGCTCGATCTCCAGCCTTGGTTTTTGGGCAATCAGCTGCTCAATCTCCAGCCTTGGCTTTTGGGCAATCAGCTTCTCGATGCCCTTCCTTTCCGCATCGGAGACACTGACCCCTCGCGTAGCGCTGATCTCTCTCCTCATTCCAGGCTCTATAGCTTGGCTGGGGAGCAGTCGCAGCAGTTCAGGGTGCCCTCATGGTGGCGGGTGGTCTTTCAGATCTTCTAGCTTGCATGAAGGTATGCTGAGCATGCTCAGCCTTGCCTGCCAGACAGATCCATTCGTACAATGACTCTGGGTCGTCTCTACACAATGCCCACCATAGGACGTCCCGGTTGAGTCCCTCTTTAAATTGTTCTATTAAGGTTGACTGAGACCAGTCGGGGATTTTCCCAGCTAGAGCCTTAAATTCTAGGTCGTAATCAGCTACAGACATTTGGCCCTGGGTAAGATCCTTCAGCGCCTTCTTAGCTCTTGCCTTGGCCAGAGGATCCTCAAAATGCAGCTTTAATGCCCACATGAATTCCTCGAAATAATCAAGTGCAGGGGACTCAGCCTCACTTAATTGAACATACCAGTCAGCCGCTCGACCCTTCAACTTGGTGGCAATGGCAATTATCTTAGCCTCTTTGGAAGGGAAGTATGCTCCAAACTGCCTCACATAACTTTTAGCATTAGTTAGAAAGAAAGATAACTTGATTGGATCCCCATCAAACTTGACAGAAAAGTCTCTCACCCCCACTCCGGTTGGAGCGGAATCAGCGGCTGCCTGAGTGGTTGGCCCCAGGTTACAGTAGCTTTCCCTCTTCAGGGGGGGGGGGGACACTGGTGATCGAGCCCTGCGGGGTGGAGATTCATCCCGGCGCTGTCTCCGGCCCCGCTCTGCCGGCAGTCCGGATGGGAGGATGGGGGATGGTTGCGTGAAGCTGGGATCTTCTCCATGCCTCCCCTGCCCCCCCAATGACAGAGACAGGTTTCTTAGCATGTACTCCATCGATTCTATTTTGGCCTCCATCACTCTTAGCCTTTTAGGGGTTTGAGATTCCTTCCTCCCTCGCATGTTAGGCTGTCTCTCTGATGATACCATGATAGATTCTACGTCTGGGGTCAGCAGGAACCAATACTTCCAGGACGCCTGGGATGTCCCTGGCTGGGGTTCTCCCACTTCATCCCATGTGATCAACTCTGCGGGCAATTCGCTGGGTGCTGGTTGCTCTGGTTCTCCCCCTTCGTCAGATTCCTCCACCTCAGGACTGGAACTCGATTCCACCCGGAAATCTGAAGGTTCTGGGGTGAGGCTCAGTTCTCTGCTCTTGACCGTTGACTCGGGCATCAAGCTAGCCGTCTCCTCAAGTCCCCCGGTCATAAACTTGGACTCGGCCATCGTTAACTATTTTCCCTCACAAGAAACTAATCTTGGTAGGAGCTAACGGTACAATTTTGGTGATTCTCAGCTTTATGTATTGGTTGCCTATTCTAAAACACTATCAGACTCATGAGCAGGAATTCAAAGATATCTGATTTATTAAAGAATAGTATGCAGGATCACAGAGAAAGCTGAGAATGATAAAAGCATGCCAAATACAAACTAAAAACCCTCGGTGCAAATGAAATCCCTCCCCCCTGTAGAATCTTCCCAAACTCACAATCCCAGGTGCTCCTAACGGTTTCTGATGGTCTGCGGGAAATATCCTTGAACAGAGCACATAACCCAAACACATTCCATTGTAATGAACACAGATACAGAGCTTGGTACAAGGTCTCACAGCAGCTCCCTCCCAAACAGAAACGTGCGTCAGCACCATGGCATGTGAAACGTTACGATGTATACTGTACATTGAAACAGTGAACATGACAAACAGACACTGATTGAAAGAGGAGTGTCCTAAGAGCTTGCTGATTGCCCACTGTGGGTGGCTGAAAAATTGATTCTGGTGAGCACAAGGCAAGAATATGAAGATATGCTAGATCCTAGGATGACAACTATTACCAAATTAAGCTTTTACAGAGGCAATTATCTATGTTAACACTGAGAGAGATGAAAATAAAGATGAACTATGCAAAAAAAAAGTGCAAAAGCTGGCTTGCAGCTCAACCTCAAAAAAAACCAAGATTATGGCAACCAGATTGATTGATAACTGGCAAATAGAGGGAGAAAATGTAGAGGCAGTGAAAGACTTTGTATTTCTAGGTGCGAAGATTACTGCAGATGCTGACTGCAGTCAGGAAATCAGAAGACGTTTAATCCTTGGGAGAAGTGCAATGACAAATCTTGATAAAATAGTCAAGAGCAGAGACATCACACTGACAACAAAGGTCCACATAGTTAAAGCAATGGTTTTCCCAGTAGTAACATATGGCTGCGAGAGCTGGACCATAAGGAAGGCTGAGCAAAGGAAGATCGATGCTTTTGAACTGTGGTGTTGGAGGAAAGTTCTGAGAGTGCCTTGGACTGCAAGATCAAACCAGTCCATACTGCAGGAAATAAAGCCAGACTGCTCACTTGAGGGAATGATATTAAAGGCAAAACTGAAATACTTTGGCCACATAATGAGAAGACAGGACACCCTGGAGAAGATGCTGGTGCTAGGGAGAGTGGAAGGCAAAAGGAAGAGGGGCCGACCAAGGGCAAGGTGGATGGATGATATTCTAGAGGTGACGGACTCATCCCTGGGGGAGCTGGGGGTGTTGACGACCGACAGGAAGCTCTGGCGTGGGCTGGTCCATGAAGTCATGAAGAGTCGGAAGCGACTAAACGAATAAACAGCAAATGCAAAAGAAAGCAAATGTTGAATTTGCAAATAAACCGGGGAAATAGTTGGGATATAAGTTGCAAAAAGAAAAAGATAGTGCATTAAAGTTACAAGAAGGAAACATTGTAATAACAGATAATGCAAACCTGCAAAAAGTGTTTCATCAGTATTATACTACTTTATATAAAGGTCAAGAAATTTTCTTGGGAAAAGTGGATGAATATTTACAGAATTTACCAAAGATTACAGAGAATCAGAGAAAAATTTTGAATGGACTTATAACAATAATTCCATTCCTTTAGCGAGACAGTTCAAAGTTACAAATGTGCCTAAAAAAGCGACTTACCACCTGTGCCCAAAGTTAAGGTCATTGCAGCCGCAGCCAGCCCAGCCCAGCCCAGCCCAGTCCCAGCCACAGTTGCTTTTGCCACCTGGCACTCCGAGACCCCTGTAGCCCTGTGCTCTGCTGCCCCAGTTCACCTTGCTGTCTTCTTGCTCCAGCTGCTGATCAGGCGTGCCCACCCTGGCTGCTGGGCTGGGCTGGGCTGGGCTTCGGCTGTGGGGAAAAAAAAGGCTCCAAGCAGTCCCTTTGCAAAGAGCTACTTGTCGGGGCTGAGGTAGCTTTGCGTTCAATGTTGCCAGATGCCCAAAATGCTTATAGCCCAACAGACCCTTAAAAGTAGCCGAAGAAACTGCAACCCGCAAATGCCAAAAGTTTCCCGCAACTGATCTCCAAACCTCCTAACCCTCCAACCTCCAACACTGGGTTGGCCCGCCGGAGCGCACACGGATGCCAGGCCGGGCGTGGGGGAGGGATTGCGTGCACGCCTGCAAGCAGGGAGGCGTGCAAAGCGTGGGCCGAGGAGGGTGGTTTGGAAATGCAGCGGTGGTGCAGCAGGTGGTGCTGTGCCTCTCAGCCACAGCCGCGGGCAAGAGAAAGAAGAGAGAGACGCCGGGCGTGAGAGAGACACCGCGCGCTGTGTGTGCGTATGTCTGTGTAAAGTGCGAGAGAGCCAGAACTACGAGGGGAGGTGGCTTGGGGGCTGCCACTCAGCGGCTGGCTGGGATACGACGCCCCCTCCCTACCGGCATAAAATAACGCTTGCGTGAGGGGGAGAGTGCACGCGAGAGTGAAAAGAGGATTTCGGAGAGGCTCTTTAAACGCCGCTGCCCTGCCCGGCCTCGAGGCTATCGCCCAAAACCTACACCCCCTAAAAGTACCCCAAAATAGTCCCCAAAAATGCAACACACAAACTTCAAAAATTTCCCGCAACTGATCTCTAAAACTAGCCCAACTGGGCAAGAAAACCGCCTAACTGGCAACACTGTTCACGTTCCAAAAAGGAAAAAAAAAAAAAGCCCAAAGTAGTCCCTTTGCAAAGAGCTGCTGGGTGGGTGGGCTTGCTGGCACATAGCACTCCAGGAGCTTTTTGCAAAGGAGCTGCTTTGGGCTTTTATATATAAACCAAGGCTGCCAACGTAGGTAATACTCCTGCCTCCTATTTTTCCCCCAACAACAACCCTATGAGGTGGTTGGGCTGAGGGAGAGTGACCGGCCCAAAGTCACCCAGCTAGCTTTCACGCCTATGGGAGGACTAGAATTCAGTCTCCAAGTTTCTCCGTCAACACCTTAGCCACTACACCAAACTGGTTCTCTTTTTAAATTTAAATTTAAATTGTTGGAAAATTGAGTCTTCTGTGTACAGTAACAACCCCATCAATAGTAACAACCCCATCAATAGAGAAAACGTCTTCAAGAAGCAGCTTCAAGAGAGCTCTTCACCAGAGCTTAGTCAAATGAAGCAGCATCCATTTCAACTTTTGCACAATCTACACAAGAGCTGGTAGCTTGCATCAAAAGAAAGAACCAACTTCCTTCTTGGCTTTGGGGATACTGTTTTTGCAATAGTTATGGTTGTTCCTGTCATATAGGGCCCTAAAAGGGATGCTAATATTGGCCCTTAGTATCTTAACAGTCCCATTTTGTTCCTGGTGCTAATTAATATTTTCCTTAACTGCTGAGAGAGAATCATCTAAAACTTTGGAGGGAATAACCAGACCTGGCTATGCTGCTTTTTCCAAGCAGTAACAAGAAAGTGTTGTGATATCTTTGAACATTTCCTGGATAATGGATTGAATGAGTATGAACAAACTGCACTTAAATCCCAACAAGATGGAAGTGCTATTGGTCAGTAAAAATCTAGACCCAGGGGTTGGGGTTCAGCCGATTCTGAATAGGACTGTACTTCCTCTCCTCCCCCAAAAAGCAGATCTGCTATCGTTGCCGTTAATCTGTGCACTGATGCTTAATTTGCAGGACGGATTAAGTGCAGGACAAGAGCACTAAGGGAGATGCCAGGACAGTAATAAATCTTGAAAAAGGTTTACTAAGAAATCACCCCTGAACATACTTACAGCATCAGAAGGATACCACCCCAAACAGCCAGGTGAGCCTAAACAATGGGGAAGGGTTTCAGAACATGACTCACAAAGGAGTTGCTTTCACTGGGCCAGTTTTATAGCCCTGCAACCTTTTTCCCCCTCCACTCCAGAGTTGTTCAGTTTAGGCATCAGCAAAGGAAGGTTGAATATTAATGAGAATTAAGTGTCTAGCAGGCACTGGGGGCCTGCTATGACAAAAGAGGAAAATAATTATCTGATTGGGGTTGGAGCTGGAAGTTTGATATCTCACAGCTCACAAGAGTAAATAGGAAGAGTTAGCTTGTCTAAGCAGCCTCTTTTCCAGATGTTAACTGAAAGATGCAAGTCAGTCACAGGACATATCTGAGCCTATTTCTTAATCTACAGCTGTTTCTGAGCCTGCAGTGGCAATAGTGGCCAAGAGGATGGTTTCACAATGATACCCAGTACAAGAACTGCAATCATTCCTGATCTAGCACCGTGTCTTGGTTATATCATGCTGGAACTGCTTCAAAGTCCTCTACAGTATTTGGAACTGCTTTTGCATGTGTAAATGCTTCAAATGGCAACTGGACTGCTAACTGGACCACTGCAGTGCTTGCCAGTTAAATCCAAGTTGTTGCTTTTGGACTTGAAAATCTCCAGTGGCTTAAAGTCTGACTACCTGTGCGCCTGCCTTCAGGGACCTATGAAGCTTTCACCTGTGTTCCTTGGAGGCGGTGTTCTAATCTATGGAGTTGCCTGGAAGTGTGAATTAGGGCAGTTCACTTAAAATGGAGACTCAGCAAAATCACCTGGCATAATTTCCTCTGTCTCCTCAGATGCAAGGAAAAATCCTACAGCTCTACTAACAAAATCTGACTTCGTTTCTCTTTTTCAAGAGCATCTCATTCTTTCCTACTTCTACTATTTTTTATATTTTATAAATATAAATATAATATAAATATATAAAAATAAATATAAAAAATGTAGAAGTAGGAAAGAATGTTCTTGAAAAAGAGAAACAAGGTCAGTACTTATATTATAACTACTACTACTACTAACTAACTACTCCAGGTCAATATTTATATTATATTTCTATTTTAATTTATTTTATATATTTTATATTTGTTCTATTTGGTATTTTATTTCTATTGGTATTTTATTTTATTTTATTTATTTCTATTCTATTTGTTCTATTGGGTATTTTTATTTGTTCTATTTGGTACTTTAAGAATAGATCCTGCCTAAATTTCCATGATAATGGTAGGCTCAGTGCTACTCAGCTGTAGCACTTCCTCCCTAGTATGTGTTTGGGACTGAACAGTGAATCCCTTAACCTCCTACATGTTAAAAATATTCCTGTACCTGAAGAGTTTAGTTTTCCTAAATCTGTGGAAATCTGTGGGAACAATGAATCCACAGTGACACTTTTTCAGCTTTAGAAGGTGTGGCAGTTGCCTGAAGAGGAAGGCAAGCAGGCCTGAGGTGATGCTGCCTGTAATTGAAAGTGTGTTTGTGTGTGTTTGTGTTTGTGTATGTGTGTGTGTGTAAATATAACCTTCCATTTGAATCAGGAAATGTTACCTGATAATTGTTGCATTTTTATGTTTCTAGAAGGTTTCATACAGCTTTTCACTCCTGACAAAGGAAGTAACTGACTCTGATGTGGGTTTGTGGTTACATGGGACTCTGCTTTTAATGGCATTTTTCTGTTCACAGAAAAATCTGGAAAACACAAGCACAAATGTTACAATATATTGCATATATATTGGATATATAATGGAATGATACCATTATTTTTATGTATCCATGAACAGTACTCTCCATGGTACATTTCCAGCCTCTCCTTCATAACAGGGAATTGTGGCATGAAGGTAGATCTGAGCTCAGCCCATTTTTGTTGTTAAAAACTGTATCCATAAAATCAACATAAAAATGAAATAAACCAGGGGAAATTGCATACCAAAACTCTATGAAGGAAATTGGAGAATAATAAATGCAGATTATTTTAAAAAATCTTATTTTAGAAAATGCAATCTGAAAACCTCTGATATTATAATGGGTGGATGGAGATTGATCCAAACATGCCTGATCGATTTCAGGGGGTCGCGGAGGCTTTCGTTCATTCATGGCCAAACAAGCAGCCGTCCTCCATCTTTCTGCCACACTGCCATGTCATCTTTCTGTTAGGCAAAGGGAAGCAGAGTGCAGGAGTTCCCACTTCTACTCATCACTGGTTTTGTGAGGGACAAATGGGTTATTTCACATCGTCATTTTCTCCCAACACAACAGAAATAGGATTGGGGTTAAGGTGCTGTAGCAGAAACTTCTCTTTTGCTTACTCTTATGTGTAGGTGCTGTTATTATATTGCAGCAGTTTCTTAAGGGGGCAGCAAGCAAAGGCAAGCTGCTGCACCTGTTGGCAATGCCACTGATGCATTGGAGCACTGGGCCTTGGTGTATCTCTTATCTGGTACCACTGATCTTAGTCCAGTGGTCAGGACCTGGCATTCTGCTGGTCAACTTCTCTAGGGCTGTCTTCTGTATGTGGAAGCGGGGAGGGAAACATTTTGTCCTCACCTTCTGACCAGGCCTAGTGCATTCTGCAACTTGTTCCCAACATGTATGGCTATAGGTCTTTCATTCTACCAACAGGAGCTATGAAACTCCTAGATGAAAAGGCATTAGATACATGTCAGGAGGCAATGAATGGATCGTGGGAGAGAAGAGACAGGACTGCTCTCCTCTTCTCTATGTGTTTATGAAGAGCTGCTTCTGGCAATGTCCTTTTTCCATTACCCACATTCTACAGGTGTTCACACAAAAAGTTTAATTCCCCTTCCCCCTGAGAATCATCTGAATCCCCCCAGTGGTCTGACCTACAACCTTGTAGTGTTGAAGATTGAAGATTAGGTGGGAATCCTTTTGCAAGACCTTTGCACCTTTCTTGTTTAAAGATACAGAACAACTCAAGCTTGCTTTATGTAGCACTACTGGGAGCAGCCAAGATGATACTTTCTAATACTTCATTCATTCATTCATTCATTCATTCTTTCATTCATTCAATTTATATAGCTGCCCATCTCAGACCAGTGGCTATAGGCAGCTAATATACCAAGCAGGGCTGAAGCAATGCCTGAGGAGAAGATGGCTGACATGGCTATCCTCTACCTTTATATTATATATAAAATACCTATACCTATCCTATACCTTTATATTATATATAAAAAGGCAAGGTGAAAATATAGTAATAGTGATGATGATGATAATGATGATTTAAACTGATTGAAGAATGGATGGAACACTATTATTTTTATTTTTTATCCCACCTTTATTATTTTTTTAAATAACCCAGTTGCTGAGGCAAACACACTGTCTATCATCAGATTATCTTTGATATACTGTAGAATTTTATTTTATGGGATTTTTTAAGAAGGGAGGCTGGGGAAAGGCATCTGAAGATGCTTCATGAAGAAATATACTCTAGATCTTTCCCTTTTAAGGGGAAAACGAAGTAATGATGTTGCTTCATTTCACTCTGCTTTAAAGCCCCTCTTGGCTTATTCCCACTGAGCTTATATTATGGGAGAAACCCTGGAGAAGCCAAAGAACTGCCAGGCCATGGGGCATTGCCACATCTTTCAGGGTTGCTGCAGCATTCAGAGAAGCCATCTAGCCTCCTCCAAATCAAGCACCAAAAGCTTAAGTGAAGTCAGCCTCCTCATTCTAACGATTCCCCACATTGGCAGTCAGTTGAGAGAAGCAAGCAATATGTCCATATGGATGGGATTAACAAGAGCTTTGGCAGCACCACTTTCCTGGCTCATCCATAGGATTGGCCAAAACCCAACTTTTGGAGCACCTCTGGTGGGCACCAAGGGAGCTTTGGCATGTGCTATAGTATTTCTGGAGCACCTACTGATATCAGCCAGCTTGAAGCCTACACACCAAAGGTCCACCAGACTGAGGGCCTTGTTGTAGTTGGGAGCAGGCAGGAAGCAGTAGGGGACAAGGGAAGGCAAGTAGCATGTCTGTAGCACTGTCTCTGCCTGGATGACTTTTGGTGCACGAAGTCCATGCAACTGGGCAATTCTGGTATTCCCCATAGACAATCCCACAGCTCATGCCAATTTCCTACCCAGCTGTTGGCAATCCCAGAGCATGCATCCAGAGGCAGCAAGCTGGTTCCCCTCAGTGTGGGTAAAGGACATTTAGGCTGGCAGGCTCAGGCTTGGGTTGCAGACAATTACAGAGCACTCAGCCTGGAAGCACGTTGGCCAGAGATGCAGAAGAAGGCTGGAAGGAGCCTTCTCCCACGGCCCTGGCATGAAGCAATTGAATCCATGCAGATTGCATCACTGGGGTAAATTGGGGGCCCCTTTGTTGAAGCTTATCACATTACCTCCAACACCCAACTCATTTCAACAAAGCCAGTCTACATCAATTCCCACAGGACCATTGATTGTGCCTTGAAAGCTATAGTTTCTGAAGGTGCTTTTCATTAAGAGTCAAATCTTATCACATTCTGAAATCAAATGCAATGGGAAAAAACAGTTCTCCTCTGCCTACAAAAGTTAATTTGACTTCTTTGGAATAATTTCTTGTGGGGATTAATCCTTGCATGTTCATACTTGAAAATGAAATGTTTATTGCTTATTTTAAGAGCAATTGGGCAACCAACAGTTCACACAAGATCAATCCCTTTTTTCTATGGCATACCTTTTGTGATGATTTGTTAACAATCAGAATTAATTATAGTTATGGGTTATGTCACACTAACTTTATATGAAAAACGACTTCCTTCCTTCTTTCTGCATTCAACTCCCTCCCGCTCTCTTATGCATGCATATATACATACAAATCTGTGACCTTCATTGGTTTTCTATGGTTCACTACCATCCAAAATACATTGCTGATCATGAAGAACAATGTAAGTCCATATCGAATATTAACTATACTTTCATATAGGCTGCCCATGGAGCCTATATGACTATACTGTCATACAGGCTGCCCACAGTTTGCCCTGTGTGAACTGGAGACTGGATTAGACAGGGCTTAGGCTGATCCAGGAAATATATACGAGTTCTTCCTTGACAAAACAGATTGCCCAATATACATAAAGTTGAAAGAGGTACTTTTTGGGGATTTCTCTAAGCAGCTCCTTTGTTCTAGGGAGGAGAAAATGTACCATGTGCATGTATTGCAAGTCTAAATTCACTTAACTGTACCTTTGCTACCACCTGGTGGTTTCATGCTGGAACATATTTGATGTTTCTGGGAAATACAGTAGGAGGTGAAATCTCTGGAGCAGCAAGTTAACTTTTCACTTAACCCTGAGGTCTAGTTTATGAATTAATTAATAATGTATGCATTATGAATGCTAGCATAGTATCCAATCCTACAACCTTTTTGTCCATGAAGGTAAAGCAAAACCTGGACAAGCCACAAAGTATACTCGTAGAATGATAGATTTGCAAGGGACCTTTTTTGGCATCTAGTACTTCGCTCAATACAGGATCCAGTAGAGCATCTCTGACAGATGATGACCCAAGATGACAATGATGATAAGAACTCTGCAGATCATGCAGCAGCCTGTCCCACTAGCTAACAGCTTGTTCTTTGCAGTTCTAGTTGAGCACTAATAACCCTGTAACTTCACCAGGATGGAGGTACCTGTTTATAGGTAACAGATGAAGCTGATGAATGAACGTCAGCCACAATTTTAAGAAAGGGCTTGAATTGCATACAAATTTCCATCTTGGCCTTTCTGGGGAAAAAAACCTGTCTGAAATGACCAACAGCCTCTTCTGGTCAGACTGATTCACTATAAGGCTGCTTCCTATGTGTGAATAGGTTGTACTATATTGACCTTTGCACTAGATGCACATGCCAGCCATATTCCTGAGAGTTATTCTTATAGGGTAATATAATATAATAGGATAGGATAGGATAGGATAGGATATACAGTAGAAGGAAGATCCTCAGTGGTCCAAGTCCCCCCTTGCATGCCAAAGATCTATGCATGACTAGCAAGGCCCTGGAGAACTGAACTACACAGTTTTCCACATCCTCATATATTTTTCTAATTGTGTGAACCATGTTTTTTACCTAGTTTTTAGAAAAATATATGAGGCACTAAGTAAAAAACATGGACACTGAGTTCATACAATCCATGGTTCACTTAACCATAGTTCATTAAATAAGCTATAATTGGTTGGGTTTGCATAACATACTAAGCGAAAAACAAAATATATTGTGGTTAAGCATGAACCCAGCTTCCCCACTCCTCTGCTATCAAAAAGGCAGTACAGACATTACCCCCATCCTCCAACTCTCCAGGTATTTATAGCAGAACAACTCTCATACACTCTAACCAGGGATTATGGGAAAGTAGTCCCCGCAAGAAATTATTCCAAAGGAGGCAAATCAATAAAACCCCAGGAGGGCGCCTAGTTGGTCTCGAGTTGTGAAAAAGGACAGAGCTAATAGAATCACAGAATTGAAAAGTGCCACAGGGAGTTAGACTAGGCGACCTATGATTCTCATTACCCACCTGGCCTCCTGTTTCTGTTTCAGAAATTAAATTTATTATCTGTTCATTAAAATCTAATAAGGCACCTGGTGAAGATTTTCTGCCTCCAGAACTATTCAAGACCTATACGGATTGGTGGGCCTTAGGGCTGTGACCAGTAGCTTGCACACAGTGGCATAACTATTTCCCCAGCTAAGCACACTGCTGGCTGGAAGTTCTGGGAGTTGTAATCCTCACACATCTTCAGGGCAACTGGTTAGCATAGGCTATCCTACGGTATGAAACAAACCCAGCATGATCTCTTTTTTATAAGCTGCGAAAAAAGGTTAGCTCCTAATAAATACACACCACACCTGAACACACATTCTGCTAAAGCTCAATGAAAGACAGAATTCCCAGGGGGAAGAAAAGTTGGAATGAGAGGCTAAAGTATTAAAAGGCAAACTATTTTACTGCACTTTACTATTTTACTTAATATATTTTCTTAGATTTTCAAGAATAATTATTTTGTTTTAGGTTTACTTCTTTAAATTAAAGAAACATAGGATTGGAGAAATGATTTTGGCACTGGTGTGGAAGCCATATACACCATGCTTTATTTATTTATTTATATATTGTTGTTTGTTGTTTATTCGTTTAGTCGCTTCCGACTCTTTGTGACTTCATGGACCAGCCCACGCCAGAGCTTCCTGTTGGTCGTCAACACCCCCAGCTCTCCCAGGGACGAGTCCGTCACCTCTAGAATATCATCCATCCATCTTGCCCTTGGCCGGCCCCTCTTCCTTTTGCCCTCCACTCTCCCTAGCATCAGCATCTTCTCCAGGCTGTCCTGTCTTCTCATTATGTGGCCAAAGTATTTCAGTTTTGCCTTTAATATCATTCCCTCAAGTGAGCAGTCTGGCTTTATTTCCTGGAGGATGGACTGGTTTGATCTTCTTGCAGTCCAAGGCACTCTCAGAATTTTCCTCCAACACCACAGTTCAAAAGCATCGATCTTCCTTCGCTCAGCCTTCCTTATGGTCCAGCTCTCGCAACCATATGTTACTACGGGGAACACCATTGCTTTAACTATGCGGACCTTTGTTGTCAGCGTGATGTCTCTGCTCTTAACTATTTTATCGAGATTTGTCATTGCTCTTCTCCCAAGGATTAAGCGTCTTCTGATTTCCTGACTGCAGTCAGCATCTGCAGTAATCTTTGCACCTAGGAATACAAAGTATTTCACTGCTTCTACATTTTCTCCCTCTATTTGCCAGTTATCAATCAAGCTGGTTGCCATAATCTTGGTTTTTTTGAGGTTTAGCTGCAAGCCAGCTTTTGCACTTTCTTCTTTCACCTTCATCATAAGGCTCCTCAGTTCCTCTTCACTTTCAGCCATCAAAGTGGTATCATCTGCATATCTGAGATTGTTAATGTTTCTTCCAGAGATTTTAACTCCAACCTTGGATTCCTCAAGGCCAGCTTGTCGCATGATGTGTTCTGCGTACAAGTTGAATAGGTAGGGTGAGAGTATACAGCCCTGCCGTACTCCTTTCCCAATATAAATAAAATAAATACTGAAAGAGTTTTTGTAGTCCCTTCCATTCCATTAGATTTCAAGGGTGTTCTAAATTTAGCAGCTTTGTCAAGTTTTCTTTCTCCTCCAACTACTTCTGGTAGAAGAGTACAATTGCTTTCTTGCTTTCTTCCTAAAAGTTGCAAGTTTAGGGGCTGGATCAAGTATTCCTGCAATCTATATATTTTTTTAAAAAATTGACAAGGCTAGTCATATGTATATGGGCTGAACTGAGCAGGAAAATCAGGCTGCTACAACAGTGGTATAGGTATCTGAAAATGTCACTAAACAATGAGACATTTACTTGGAACATCACCCTGTATTCCAACCCCATGAAAAGTAGTAATCAATCTTCTCATTGGATGTGGGTTTTAGTTATCTATTTTGCCACTTTATGCAAAACCTGTACCTTATTTATTTATTTATTTATTTATTTATTTATTTATTTATTTATTTATTATTAATCAAATTTATCACCGCCCATCTCCCAAAAGGGACTCTGGGCGGTTTACAACTGCTGTTCCTTCTTATTATATGAGCAATATAAGTTCATATTGATAAGTATCCCAAATGTTATTTATCAAATAGCATGTGGGAAAAGGAGATTTTCAAGTTGCTGTTCTTCAGTTCTTAAACAGGCTACTGAGATCCTTTCTCTTCTACTCAAAATCAGGATATTTGGGAGTCCCACTGAGCAAGAAATGTCATAATCCAATCTCATAAAGGAACAACTTGGGTCTGGTCTGAGCACATTCAGAATATCTTAATTATATTTCTGACTGCTTTTGTGCTAATTTCTCGAGCTTACAAATATGAAAGCAAGACTCTTTCCTTCACTGTTGAGCATAACAGGATCTGTTTGATGTGGCAGAGTTTCCTATCAATAGGTGTGAAATGTGTCATCAACCATAAGCCTTCTTGCTTCCATTGTAGCTGCACAGCCTATGATTTCATTTCTCAAGGCTATGAGACATATTTCCTACAAAGGGAGTTACAGCACTCCTGTAGCTGATGACCCAGCACCTCTTCAGACCCAGCACTGCACCAAGAGCTTTTTGAGAGCCCAATTGCTTAGAGAGTGATATCGCTGCTTTGGCCTTGATACTTTCCCACCAAAATGAAGAACCAAAGTAAATCTTGGTGGTGGTTGTGCAATTGACAATGGTGTGAACATTGTTTAAAATATAAACGGCTATGGGTAGGTCTCTGACCCAGATCAAACATGTAGCAAGGGCAGGTGGGATCATGGCCCCCACTTTCTCCTAACAGTGGCTGGGTGCCAATTACTGTAGCCCCTTGTGCTATTTAAGGAATTTAAGGAATCATTCAGGCAACTGGTAATTCTGTGAATGGAATCAGGCCTAGCAGGTCCTAAGGTCTAGTTCAGAAATTATGTGTGAGGATGGTAGCAGATGGTAGAATGAGTGAGGAGATAGGGGTAGCTCTCTGCTGTTCCTTCTTCATCCTTCTTCCCAAGATATTCCTTTCTGGTGGAAGACAGAACTGTGCAGGGTATATGGTCTTCCCTACTCTCCAGTGATTAGCCAGTGGTGGAGTTTGGTTTTCTATTGCCAATATCGATGGAAGACCTATGAATCAGTTCTGTTGGTTCATCTATGTCAAACTGGGTGGGGGAGAATCTTGTCCATTGCCTTTAGAAATAAAATGCTTTGGTCTGGTCTTGATCTGGTTTGAAGAGGTGGAATGAAATAAAAGGATACTAGTAGAAGTGGGATGCCTTTTGTTGATGCTTCTCAATATACTGCCTGCAAATAATACCATATAACTTAATAATGCCATTGCAGGAACTGAGTTCTAGCCAAACTGCTTTTTCCTCTGCTCAGTTTCAACCTGGAGGAAAAGTGACTGCTTTTAAACACAAACACAAAGACATTCAAAGTATGACCTGTGCACTTATACAGTGCCCACAGATGGAAAAGAGTATGCATACAGACTGCCCACACTGAATATCAGGCGATGCAAATTGATTTGTAGTCCTCTTTGTAGTCCTCTCCAAGTGGGGCATTTTAGCCAGCTTTGACAGCAGGGAACCCTTTTGTGGCCTAATTCTTAAATATTTTTTTAAAGTTACATTGTGTCATTTTGCCACATCAAAAGATGCCACATCAGAAAATGATTTAGAACTGTTCAAGCTGAGAGGGATTTACCTCACTTTCATCAGAGTTTCCAGCTAACCCTAGAAGACTTGAGGCTAAAAGGTTCATATATTCAAGAAGAGCTCCTTCTTTTTTTAAAATAGTAAATTTTATTAGGTTTCAAGAGAAGAATAAAAACTACAAAAAAAACTACAAAGAAAGGAAAAAAACTAAAAAAGTGCAGAAACACAAGAGGAAACTCAAACTTGGGCTTCCAGTGGGAATGATGGACTGAATGGCTGTGCCCGCTGGTTCAGCAGGTGGAGCTGACACCACAATAACATTTTTCAGGCTCAGGCAGGTTTTTCTGAAGCCCAGAAATGTTCTCCAGATCAAGGAGAATACCTGGAATCATCTCATCTGTCCTCTGGACAGCTGCTTGCAGCCAGAAGATCGCAAACAGTGTTTCGTGTTCGACTGGTAAGAGCCAGCTGGGAGGCAGGGACTTCATCATTTTCCAAGCCGCTGTAATGGTTACCTATTCTAAAACACCATCAGACTCATGAGTGTGAATTCAAAGATATCTGATTTATTAAAGAATAATATGCAGGATCACAGAGAAAGCTGAGAATGATGAAAGCGCGCCAAATTCAAACTAAAAACCCTCGGTGCAAATAAAATCCCTTCCCCTGTAGAATCTTCTCAAGTTCACAATCCCAGGTGCTCCTAATGGTTTCTGATGGTCTGTGGGAAAAGTCCTCGAACAGATAACATAACCCAAACACATTCCATTGTACTGATTTCACATACAGAGCTTGGTACAAGGTCTCACAGCAGCTCCCTCCCAAACAGAAACGCGCGTCAGCACCATGGCATGTGAAACGTTACGATGTATAAACTACATTGAATCAGTGAACATGACAGCCACGCTGTAGGCTTAAAGGGACACTAAGACTGGCCACCCCATTTCTAAATCACCAATTTGTTTTTGTTTTTTTTAAGCATATGTACCCCAAGAGAGGCTTTCTACAGCAAGGAGAAGCTGGTTCTCTTGGTACTTAAAATTATTTTTGGGATTAGTTTTTTTTAAAAATTCTTTTAAGAGCAATAGAAAGGGTTTTTTTTAAAGACTGAGATTGGGATTTTTATTGAGATGCTGGATGAAGATCGGATAATGGAGTTGGAGGAATCTAAGGGAGAGACTGATCTGCAAACTATAAGTAAAATTGATCTCCTGGTGGAATGCCATGAAAAGAACCTGGAATCTTTGAGAGGGGCAGTTGTGCTGTTTGATTCTTTCAAGCGGAAAGCTCTGTGCACAGTGTCGGGATATGTAACTGCTTTGGTTTATTTTGAAGTGGGATAAGGGTTGAAGAATGTTCATCTGGTTTTCTTTAAGGATTTGATTGATGTTATTCCCTTTTAAAGATATGGAATTATTGTTTTGAATTGTCTTTGTTTTTTGGGTTTATTAAGATTGGATTAAAATTGTTGCACTATTAAGTATAATAGCAGACAACTTATGTGCTTTTTAATTTGATTCTTATTATAATGGAAATGCATAGAATAGTGGTAGGAAGGGAATAATTAAATATGTTTTATCTTTTGGAGGGGAGAAAAAGGTTTAGGAGGTTTATATGAACTTTTTTATTTTAATATATGGGAAGGAGTAACTGCACTTAGTGATTTTTATTATGTGTTAAAGTGGAATGACTTACAGAAATAATGTGGTGTTTTGGTTTAATATAGAGTAAGACATTGATGTGGAAAATTTTTTGTATATCCTTGCTGTTAAAAGTCGGAAGCCACATCTTTTTGTAAAGAAGAGCTGCTTCTCCTAATGCATCCCTGGTCCAAATCTACAGTTTGGACATCAGATGCTCTTTTAAAACTAGTTTAAAGTGAAGGAGAGAATCTGAGCTATGACTTTTGTGAGAAAAGAGGTCAAATAGGTTTTACTTTTGATATTCTGCTTAATTCACATAAACAGTAGATCAGAACCTTGCTGCATTTAAAAATGGATAAAGGTTTTGCAACAGAAATCAGCTGGTGGAAGCCTGCTTTCATGGAGAAACCAAGCTCGGGTCTTCCGCCCTGTGAACTAGAGCACCTTGTAACAAATGTCAAGCCAGGGCCTCAAACAGGCCCGTCATGCTGCCTTTCAAAGAAATCTACTTCCTAAAAATAAACAGAGCTACAGATATCTCAGTATTACTCATTCATGAACCAAGGCTTTATAGAAGGCAGATTTGCCCCTTTCCCATTTCAAAATGCACCTGTTCAAGTGTTGGGCAGTGTTGGTGATATGGAATTGCCAATTTTTCATTGTATTACCTGGATATGAGAGAATGTCTTTATCTTTCACCTGCAGCTCCAAGACTGTTGAACTTCCAGGACACTAATAATATATGCATACCAAAGTCTTTGCAGACACATTAATCCCTTAGGAATTAAAATGATTTTAGACATATTTAGAAAGCCCCAAATACATAGGAATAAACTAAACCTGTGCAATGGTTCCTTGCTATTGAATTGGAAAGCATTTCCTCTTGCATTGTCCTAACAGCCAGGAACCACGCTGAGATGAGGAGTAGGTCTCTAGTGTTTATTGCTACTACATAAGACAGAATCCTAACAAACTGAAGAAACGTGGGAAAATCCAGACAGATAAACCCCAAAAGTTAAGGTGGGTCTGATCTGTGCCTCTTTGCATGGCTGCTTAACTCCTCAGTACTACGCATGCGTTCCCCCCCTGGATAGAGGCCCCCTCCTGCTCGCCATCAGTGCTCATGACAGGCATTCTATTAACATAGCAGTCTGAACTGCTCCAGCTGTGTTGTGCATTGTGGGTCTTAAGATGGAACTAATAATTCTCTGCTTTCTGGGCACATGTTCCTACATAAGGAGGAGCAAGCAGCTGCCTGTTTAACTCTCCTTGGTAGGTACAGAAGTAGAGGCAAAGATATGGCTGAATAGTCAGTCCTTGAGGGTAAGGCTACCAGATCTGGGCTGCAAGCATCTAGTCGCCCACCACATTGCAGCAAGGAGATATGGAAAACTCTAGCTCTTGGCTATCATCTGGTGGTCACCTGAGATTTTGCAGCCCCAGACTGGTAGCCCTAGTAGGAAGAACTCTGGGGAGAAAAGAAAGTGCACAGCAGATTGATTGAGTGGCTACTCTGCCAAGGAGGAAGGCTGAAAGCAGGGTGATTTAAAAGCTCTTGCTCCACTGGTATTGGTTGTCTATTCCAAACTTTAGGCAGAATCCTTTAAAGCACCAGGCTGATGCCTGTCAGAGGTAGGGGAGAGGGAAGGTTAAAAGCTGACACAAATACCACGGATATAATTAGCATTTTTAAAGGGGTATTTAATAAATGGCCTGTGAGTCCTCAAAGAATCCAGGTGCCAAAAACCCTTTCCCTTCATGAAATTAAATATATCTTCGCATCAAAAGTGAAATATCAGAAAATAAGCAGCATAAAAAAAACCTTAGAAAAGAAAGGTTGCTGGACTGTAACTGATTCAGGGTGCAAGTGACAAAAAGTCTTTTCTTATACAAGAAAAGATTATACAACTCAGCCCCACAAGCCATGGGAAACTTCCTAGATCATCAGTTTGGGGCTCTGTTTGGAGCTGAAAGTTTCTTGGGGTCCTTAGCATACAGTATATGCTGTAAAGAGCTTTGGCCTTGAAACAATCCAGCAGAAAAAAGATTATGTTCTGTTTAAATCCATAGAGGCAAATGGCAAGTCCATAGCAGTTCTAGTTCAGCTGTTCTACACACAGCTCAGAAGGTCCCTGTAGCCAGCTTGATGAAAGCGCCAGTGCCTGTTTTTTTAAAGCATGTATAAGCCAAAAAAGGTTTTGGATTCCTCAGAATTTATGAGTGTGGGTTCAGAGACACTCACATACACACTGTCCTGTCTGGAAAGGTTGAACAAAGCCCCCAAATAGCTACTTTTGCCCCACATGCGCATTGTCACACAATAGTTCATTATTCTGTCTTCCATAAGGACCTGGTTGTCAGGATAAGATGGATTTCTCTTGAAAACGATGTGGTCAAGTGGCTGGGAAGTGCAGGTCCGGCTTCGGAAGAACACTTTGGAGTAAATGAAGTACAGCCCAGCTTCATCAATCACTAGACCCCTGTTCTTGTACTGAACCCCAGAGAGGAAGGCGTGTCCATAGGTAGTCTCCCACTCCAGGGGATGAGATTGCTGATTTGCTTTGCCTAGAAAAATATGAAATATCATGGTGAAAAAGGGAGAGTTTTCCTGCAGTCAGTAGCATTTGCTCTAGGACCCCATTCCCCTATCAGCCTAGGTGCCAAAACCATGAGCTGGCCTTACACGTTCCTTCCTTTCTTCGGGCTAAATGAATCTTGCAACTCCAGCCAACTGGCCAGATTTCTACAGTCACTGCCAGGTGGATCCTTCTCTTGGCTGCTTTGTTACTTGGTTTATTTTTCAGTTGCCTGGTTATTGCTCTTAACTCTTGTTATAAGCATATTACCTGCATCTCATAGCAGCCATGCTTGCACTAGTTTTGGCCTCAGAGGAAATGCTCCAAATAGCAATCCACTGCATGCCAGGTTATTGCCATGATTCTTAGACAATATTCAGAAAGGAAACCCTTTGCTTACCCAAATTTGGTAGAATCCTCAATATGTAGAGTGGGTCATTTACTGCAACATTCAGCTGACCCCAGAAAGATTCTTTGGGCTCATCTACAGGCCATGTATGGGATGGGAACAGGATGGGGAGGAAAACATGGTGTTAGCACTCTCAATTTGCCTTTTTTCAGTAGAGTACAAAGGCTCATCTTCTGCATGGGGAGTAAAGTGTCACTGTGGTTTAAATATTCAACTTTGTCCTTTCTTTTTAGAACAACTTGTTGTGTGGTTTTTTTAAGGACATGAGGTAAGAGATAAGAGAGAGAGCTTGTTCTTCTGTGTCAACCTATTTATAAACTGGTACTACCCAAAGTACTAAGTTTGTCAAATGCTACCTGCAAGGAGTAGAAAACAGAAAGACAATGATATTATGCAGCATCCTGCTCTTCTGAGATGGAGGCTTCTCACTATCTCTGGCAAACATTCAGAGGACCTTATAAAGATGGTGTAGTTACAGAGTCCATACTCTTGTCAAGTCTGATTCCCACAAAAACTCCTGTGGGTTTGCAAGAGCTCCTGTGGGTTATATTATGGTAAAGACGGAAGATGACCATTTCTGCTGTATAATGCTGAAAGGCAAAGAGGCTTCCTGAGCTTTGCTGACCTGATGGCCAGGCTAACAATTTGGCCACAAGCTAGGTGCAGGGTTTCAAGACACACTTCCACAAAAGGGACAAGACTCCTAGGGGAGAGAGAGCAGGGGAAGAGACATAGATGCATCAGCCTGTCATGCCATCACAACCTGCTATGTTTTTGCCACCTACCTGTTAAATGTGCACGCCTCTTGACTTTCTTTTCTGCTGTTCTGTTCAGAGCTCCTACATTGCAGCAGAAAAAAAAAGAAAAAAGCAGTTTGTGACTTTGGTGGCATCTGGGGGGCGATTCAGAATATGAACAGATCGGAAATAGAAACCTCAAGATGGAGCAGCAAAGTATAATGTGATTGAATTTTGTCACCTAAAGCAAGCTTGTTCATATGCTCTAGATATATACCATTTCAGGTCATGTAATCCCATGTAAGGTGATTGCAGGAGTTGAAATCTGACATATCTGGAGCTCAACGTACTGAGAAAGTAGTATATAGCAAGAAAATGTGCTTCATCCAGATAGTGCATATGAGATAGGCAGGAACATACAAGAATGTATGCCAGCACTTGTGAAATGAAACCATTTATTAACGCTGGAAGACTTCAAAACAACTTCACCTGGGTAAATATTATGCCTGTAATTATATTGTGTGACACAGATAATTGTTTGAGAGAGCAATAGTGGGTAAAGCTGAGAGAATGCACTCATTTTTGTTGCAATACAGACTTTTGTCAAATAGATATTGCACATTTTAAAAAATGTACTTTTAAAAAAGCTGTGAAAAAAAAGATAGTAGGGTGATTCGTGCAGACAGTTGCACTCTCAGAATTTCTTCTATTACCTGAAAACATTGTTTATTTAACAGGAGACTGATGACAGATAAGCAATTTTGGGGGTGCAAAACATGGCCAGCTAGCCTCAACAAACATCTAGAAAATAACTCTTGAACTACACATTATTATAAACCAGCCTAAAGAGGCAAAAACTAGATTTCCAAAAGAAGTGGCCCTGATTGCCTCAGATAACTTGACGTATTGTATAAGGAAATCTGTTCTGGTCTAGGCTGGGAAATATGGATTCCTGTAAAACTAAATTGGCATGTTCTGCCAAAACCAACTCCGTAACAGCACAAACACCAGTGAAAAATGTTTACTAACAAGTCATTCTCTAGTCAAAAATATGCCCCTAAAGTTGCATAAGAAAATATATTATTTATGTATATGAAGAATATTATGAAAATGCATACATACTGTATATATTTTAAGGTATCATATTATAAAGTAGAGAGCCAGTTTGGTGTAGCGGTTAAGGCGTCAGGCTAGAAACCAGGAGACCATGAGTTCCAGTCTCTCCTTGGGCATAAAGCCAGATGGGGGACCTTGGGCCAGTCACTCACTCTCAGCCCTAGGAAGGAGGCAATGGCAAACCACTTCTGAAAAAATTTGCCAAGAAAACTGCTGGGTCTTATTCAGGCAATCTCCAAGAATCAGACACGATTGAACAGATTAAAAGAAAATTATAAAGTAGAAAAAGTTGCATATATAAACTCTGTCAGGGGACATTTAAGAATGACAAACAAATGTGAATTTAAAAAAATCTAATACCTCCCCCTGACCCGAAAATTCATTATCTGAAAATCTGTGACATTAGTATAGATGAATTTTTACAGAACCCTAGTCCAGATGGATGAATAATAAAGGCTTTCATTTAGGACAAACATAGCAAACTTTTCAAAGAAATTGCTGCAAATGTTAACTGCTGCCCGGACTGAAAGAAATTAAGGATTATGTACTGAGGATTTAAGGTACTCCATATAAATTCACTGTGGTATTTTCATCTTTACTTATCTAGATGACTTGTCTGACCAGGGAAGAGGCGAGCCAGACATAGCAATCATTTAGGAGGATTTCAGATGTATTTCAGCATCGAACAAGAGTCATTCTTATGAGGATAGCAGTATCCAGGATGGCAGAAAGGGACTGAGCTGTTTAATAGCAGTTGCTGCCAGGGATGAGTGCAGGGCCAGTCAAGAACATCAACATGGTGGATGCAACAGGGCAATTGACTCCTCCCCTTTTAAACATACAGTACATGTATAAAGGGGCGGAGCTTCAGTCACCCAGTTGTCTCTGCCTTCAGTTCCCTCCACAGATGCCCCCGGTTGCTGTTACTGAATTTGTGGAACGAAGAGCAGTTCTATATATATATTAAAATTTGGCTCTGAAAATTGGGGCAACTTGTGGTCTTTTCTCCTTTCACTCAGGAGTTTGCAGGAAGTGGAAAAGCCCTGTACTGTACTGTAGTGCTTTATAAGCCTGGAACTTTCCATGACTGAGCTAGGAGAGTGTTCCTCAAGGTTTTTGGACTTGCCTTCTTGTCTTACTCTACCTTTCGCCTATTCTCCAAGCCTGCACTTGTTTCACAGTTGAATGCATAAGATTCTTAGACATAGTCACTTCTCTAAAACTGTATATAGCAAAGATTATTTGAATTCTTCTTATTCAGCCTCATTCCACTATTTCGAGCAAATAATGGGAGGGTTATAACATGGGCAAACCTATGAAGAGAAGCTCAGGTATAATATTACCAGGAAACACAGTCCATTCAATTATTGCTCTGCACCCTCCCAACAGGATTAGGAATTCTCACCTTTCAGCATATCAGGAGATGGAGGAGGGACAGGTCCAGAGCTGGAAAACTGTTAAAGCAAGAAACAAACAGGTATATTTGGAAAGAAAAACCACCCCATGAAGAATACATAGCTAGGCAAGCTTCTACAACTCCAGGTCCTATTCTCCCAACTTGAGGAGATATCGTAGGCACTTCCCTCTTGCTTCTAAATTGAGATGTTACCTCTTGGAGTTCCTTCTGCAGGTGGAAGATCTGAAACATTGCCAGCCCGACCCCCATGAGGGCAAGTAGAATCAGCAAGAATACCACCAGGAAACAAAGGCGTGTACCATCTCCGTGGTTCTGTCTATGCCTTTTCCTCTCTGGAACAGGCAATGGGAGGCAAATGTTCTGGTGTGCCACAGTTCCATTGGAATGGTACAGTCCCACTTGAGCACAGTCTGAGCTAGAAAGTGCACTACTGTTTGTCCAGAAGACCTGGGGATAACCACAGGTATTCTGGTTCTGCTGCATGACTGAGAGATGCATAAATTGAGTCTCTGGAGTCTTCCAGAGTCTACTGCTCAGTCTACTGCTGAGATAATCGCAGATGCCGTGTCATCGAAATGCTCTGTTCCTGCACTGTGTCTCCACACAGCACCTGCACCCAAAGCTGCAAAACCTCGGGGTTGACTGCTGAAAACCTCACAGAGCTTCCGCCCACTGCTGTGATGCTAGATAATTGCGTGCAACAAGGAGGTGCTTTGAGGAAGGCCCCAAAACCACCCTCAAGTGAAATCATCCCTAAAATAAGCTTAATGTAATTTAAAAGAAAAAAGAAAACAAAGAAAAAAACTAGAGCCACCTTCTCCAAAAAGCAAAACAAAACAACCCCTCCCAACCCTCACAAAACACCCATTCTCCAAAACAAAACAACCCTTCCCAGCCTTGTCCCACCCTCTTTTCATCATCACACTGTTTACTGTGGCCCTTCTAAGCATTATGTGGACCTCTGTCAGAGTAAGGTTGCCAATTGTAGAGAGACTTGTAGTTCAGCAGAATAGTGCAGTTTCATTTGTCCAACACAAACGACTGGAAAGGGCCCTACATGCACCTTCACCTTAACTTTAACCTTAACCCTGAAAAAGGTGAAAGGGCCCCTGTGCAAGCACCAAGTCATGTCTGACCCTTTGGGGGGACACCGCTTTTGCTTTCGCAACCTTTTCTTGGCAGACTATAGCGGGGTGGTTTGCCATTGCCTTCCCCAGTCGTCATCTTCCCCAGCAAGCTGGGTGCTCATTTTACTGACCTCAGAAGGATGGAAGGCTTAATCCTTAACCCTACATATACCTAAAAGCCAGTGCAGTATGCAAGCCAGAAGGGCAGCTGTGTGGAATATTTAACCAACTGAATTATTTTTGTAAACATCAGATCAAAATGCTACCATTTTGCTTTCACCTATTCAACTGATGGTAGCAAGCTGTTTTGGAGACCAGAGACCATTAAGAAATAAGTCATTATAAAATAAATGATGAAGTCTTTTATCTATTGATTTTTGAGCCAACAATTATCTGTCTACTTTTCATACTTCCACTGGATGCAGCTTATTTGCCTATGCACAATTAATGCAACAGAGAATTGGTGCCATAGTGAGCAGGAAGCTTGAGGAGAGATGTGGGTTTTTAATTGATTGTTTACATGTTTTACAATCAACTTTCCCTCATGTGGCATCCTCCCATAGCAGACTCTCAAATGGTTTTTGTGATCTGCCAGACAAATGTACATAATACATGTATGGAAAAATGTGGATTGTGCAGCTGGGTGTTAGCAATTTATTTCCTTTTTGTATGGACAGAGGATATAAAGGGATTTCTGCAACTCCCTCACTGGCAGTAGGACAGGAAGCACGGCACCGGCTGGATTATGTTTTGAGCCCTATCCCATTGACCATTGAGAGACAGAGAGAGAGAGTCTGAACATTGATTGACTCTTGGTCTTCTTTGGGAACACTAGATGGACACACACAGAGAGATGGGAATACTCCATGCATGCCCATGTTGGCATAGATCTTCAAGTAGTGAGACAATTGTGTGTCAAGTTTCACAATCCCTGGAAAAGACACATTTTCCCATTCAGATTCAGATTCAGATTCACTGTACAGCCCCAGAGGATGCTGCACTGATCCCAAGACATGCTTAATTGTGTAAAGGGGTGGGTGGGATTCATGTGCTGGGGGAATACCACAAATGACTTCACTGACTGACAGGGCTGCAACTAGGGGGGGCAACTGGGGCATGTGCCCTGGGCGCCGCGCTGTGGGGGGCGCCAAAATGAGCGCTGTGGGGGCGCCAAAATGGGTGCAGAATCCATGTTTGCCCCAGGTGACACAGACCCTAGTTGCAGCCCTGTTGACTGAGGCAGCTAGTCCCCAGGGGTCTCCCTTCAGCCCCTGATAGAACCAGTCATGCATGGGGTTCAGCTCACTCTTCTCAGTCAGTTGTGTTGCTCAAACTCCTAAACTCACTCCATGAACTTAATTTGCAAGAAAAATTATGAAGAGTTGCTAACAATGGAAGTCTTCCCATTTCTAAGGGCTGCAGCACAGAACTCACCTCCCAAACACTGACTACTGCAACAACAAAACCAGATGTAATTTTGCCTTCTGGCCAAAGGTGAAGCTCTAAAGATGTAATGAAGATTGTCCAGCCCTCTCCTGGAGTCCCAGTACAAGAACTCATTTGAGCACTTACTGGAGAATTTCCCAGATGGTGATTTTAGACCCATAAGGAGATCAGACTGGGGAAATGGTAACTGGGCTAAGTATGTTGTGAAAACAGGGCCACACTTCTTAAATCTGGAATTCAGTCCTTGTTAGCTGCAGAGACTGTTGGGCTATATTTGGAGGTATATTTCTGATCAGTTTCTGATTAAAAATCTCGAATGTATTGGGAAGGAATAATGATGACTTGAGAAACAGAAGGCAGAGTCTCCCTAAGGTGAGTAAGGCTACAACAAGGAGACATAAAACAACCGGCAGTGGGAGAGCCTTTTGGATAGCTTTGTGCTAGTTTCTCTTCCAGCCCATCTCCTAATCAAAATAACCTTGGTTTAATCATAATCCTCTCAAGTCTCTGATGTTAATGAAAGTCAGGTTCCTTAATCTAAAGGTACATGTTACCTTTGACTTTCTCCTGAAAGTGTGTGATAAACCTGCATGTATTTCTCAAACCTGGTTGGATGAAGGGTTATATAAGAACCTCTTTTAGACACAGTCATCAGATTATCAAATGGAGATAATTACCTTTCATTACCTGAAAATAGAAAAAGTAGTCTTAGTTTACTTGGATTAATCTTCCTTTTTTCCCCCTGCCATTTTCAAGGGCCTGGAATGCCTTGAACTCAGAGGAACTCAAAAAAGGATTGTGGTTATGCAGTTGTATTACTCAGTTTGCTATCTCAATAGTTTTCTTTCCAAAATTGATTGAGTTAGCATTGGGAGATGTTAAGGATCCTGGAGAATTTTCACGCTGAGATTGTCTGACACAGTTCAGAATTTCATGGCCTACGTGAGTAGTATGGCTCTGTCTCAAAGTTATAATTAGGTCTTCTCGTGGGTAGGGTCTGGTCTCCTGTAATGAAATAGAGGGAAAAACTTTGGGGATGCTGAAGATTGGGAAACCTCTATTGTCATAGATCATTAGACAATTTAGGAATGGTAGAGGAGAACAAGCTCCAGCATAATTAGACAAGGCAGAAATATTTTGAGTATTGAAATCTGCTGCACTGGACAGAGAGTACCTTCTGAACTCAAAGCTCACTGGTAGCAGAAGCACTTTTTACTAATTTTTATTGATGATTCAGTTCTGACCCTATCAAAGGAAAACAGACCCAGCCTTAATTACTTGCAAACTGAATTAATTAAAACACTGCTGTATTTGAAGCTGCCATTCAGCTAGTACAGGCTGCAGTTGCTGGTCTTCTTTGGGGAGCTGGCTAAGACGATCATCTTACGCCAATTCTGTAGCAGTTGCATTGGCTTCTTGGTGTGATTCTGAGCCCAAGTCAAAGTGATGTTTATTCACTAAGGATAGAGGCAGTTGATATCTTTAAGAGAACTGAAAGCAGTAAAGGAAAAAAAGAACCTTCCCTTGCATGCAAAGTATTTCTAACCACCCAGAGTCCCTCCTTGTGGGGGGAGATGGGCGGTGATAAAAATTTGATAAATAAATAAATGAAATAAATTTATTTCATCTCTGAGCAAGGGGTCTTTTGAAAGAGTGTTAAACATCTGTTTTATCAGAATCAAAGCAAAGGCAGGTGAAGAATGTTCTCACTGATGCTCTCTGAAAAAATCCGCCTCTTAAACTTCAGAGTCAGAAAAATATCTTCACTGAGACCAAATTTACATGGACAGAAATTATGCCTCCTGCTGAGCAAAAATTATCTCGGTACAGAAGCAGTCAGCTTTTTCTACCCACGGCAGTTTGTGGTCTGCCCTGTGTGCTTCAAGAGTTCCATGAAAAGTGGAACAATCTGACCATTTACAATGTACTAAGTTATTCCATACCATTAGTTCTCTTGACATCAGACTTCCAGTGTGGTTACTTAGAACTGAACTAAAAAATAGCCACACCAAAGCTTGCAAACAGAAGGAAAAGGGAGTCTTTGGGGCATAAAGGTCAAAAGTTCACCATCTCTTTATGGAAAAGTTACTTTGATCTTGAAATAAAAAGGCTCACCATCAAACTGTCTTTTGGTGAAGGAAATGTCTTTTAATATAAACATGAACATTCAGTGCATAAAAAGGAGGAACTCATTAAAGATTTCAACAGTAATCAACATTTCTAGAGGGGAATTAGGGCAACACTGCAATAAAAAGAAGAGCAGCTTATCTCACACAGTGCAGTGTATTTGATTAAGCAGATATTCTCTCTGGCTTTAATAGAGATACTGCCTTTCGCTAATGCCATAACGTCAGTCTGTGGGCCTGACGCTCTTGCTCAGAAAATCTTGAAATAAATCAAGCTTATAATAGAAAAGTAACTGTCTTGTGTTGTTGCCTTTACAGATAGCCATTTTTCAATAATAATTGAAAGATAGCTTCACATGGCATCAACAGTGTGGCTCAACTGACTTGCCTGCAATTATGATTTAAGGATATTATCTTGCATGGAGGGAGTCATTTATTCTGCCAAAAAACTAGATGGAAAATGTGTATGTGTGCACTCAAGCCTATCTCCAGCCAAAGACTCCATTACCTTAGGAATCCTTGTGAAGAGGAGAAGGACCTTCATTGCCCTCCAAACCAGTTTTCAGCAGAGTCCTGTCTTCTACTATCTCCAAGCCTACAGAACAACTTGCTTTTGTCAATTCTCCTATGAACATAGAGTCTATTTACTCCATAGACAGTAATTTGGAGAAAAATACAAGGAAAGAGTGGAAATATAAATTTTGTTATTAACTGCCTTAGGCAGATTTGGCACACTTTTGCTTTGTATTTTGTACCTGGCTTACAAAGTAATTAGCAAAAATCTGAGAAATTACTGAAAAACCACAAACTTCAACCTATCCTTTTCTGATCATTATGTGCATGGGGAAGATGTCATTCACTTTGTGCAAGACTCTGTGTTTGCCCTCATTTTTCTTTTTTAGGGTAAAGCCTCTATTGAGTCAAGCTCAGCTCTTAGTGTTTAAGCAACAGGTTCATGTTTTTCTAACTTGGCAAGAATATGGAAGTGATTTACCACTGCTTTCTTTTGGGATGTGGTTTTGACTTCCCAACTAGCCTATGGCTCTGGGATTTCCTGGTGCTCTCATCCATGTACTAACTAGGTCTGACATTGCTTGGCTTTTCAATATCATCCAAGATCAGTTAGGTGCCACCACAAACTAGCCATCTGTTTAATATGTGTGAAGAAAACAGAATTGTTTATCTGCCAGCCAGTCCTTACTCCCCGCAGTGCTTCAGGCATTTAGACTCACCAATTTGTTTATGTAGAGCGTGGCATGAATGAGTCAGTACAGCAGCCTCTGACCTTATCTCATGCGTTGTTTCCTTCCCTCTTCCCAAAATACACACATTTTAAAAAATAGTTGCAGCAGTGGTTTCCTCAGAAAAAACAGTCATGCTACTGAGACCATCTAACATACAGTACAAATATGTCTTTTATAAAGGTTTTACTTAGAATAATTATTGTTTACTGATACTATTGTATCTCAAACTTGAAATCATCATCTGTGCATGGTCTATGGGTTACATAAATAGAGAACAATGTGTCTTTGGGAATCCTTTACTTTTGTAAAATTAAAGATGGCTTCTTAGGTAACATGATGACTACATTGGACTCATTTATTTGTTAACAAAATCAGTTTTAAAACTTAATTACATGGAAATCCTGCTTCTAAGTGGAGGGTGGTGACATTGAGTTGAAAAAGGGCTTGCATAGCCCAATGACCCTATGAACTATCCTGTTGCGAGTGTTCAGTGGCAGAACACTCATATGGGCACATTATAGAAGAAGGGTCAGAATAAATACAATGCGTTGGAGAAGGAGGTGGCAGCCCATACCAATATTTTGCCAGGAAGGCCAAATGGCCATTCACAACCAGGATAATGTCAAGATGAAACACCCAGATCAGAAGGTATCCAATTGGAATACTGGGGAAGAACAGAGGGCAAGTATGAATAGCACTGGTGCTTATGATATGGCTGAATTATATCTGAAAGAAAATCTAGCTGCTGATATTGCCAGAAGCAAAGGAAAAGTTTAATGCTGCAAACATACACGTACTATTGTTAAGTGGAATGTCAGAACCATCAATTGGATGTTGTCAGAGAAAAATGCTGAAACTGAATGTTATTTTAGGAATCAGCAAACTGAAATGCACTGGAGCAGGTCACGTCACATTAGAGGAGCATCAGATCTTTCATTGTGGCCATGAAAATCATAAAGGAAATGTAGTAGGCATCCTGGTTAACAAAAGAGTGCCAAAGTCTGTGCTTGCTTACAATTAAAAATGACATAATGATCTCAATTCAAGTCCAGTACACATTCCAAGTCTATATTCCAACTATAGTAAAGGTAAAGGTTTCCCTTGACATTAAGTCCAGTCGTGTCCGACTCTAGGGGGTGGTGCTCATCTCCGTTTCAAAGCCGAAGAGCCGGCGTTTGTCCGTAGACACTTCCGTGGTCATGTGGCCAGCATGACTACATGGAACGCCGTTACCTGCCCGTCGAAGTGATACCTATTAATCTACTCACATTTGCATGTTTTCGAACTGCTAGGTTGGCAGGAGCTGGGACTAGCAACGGGAGCTCACCCCGTCATGCGGATTCGAACCGCCGACCTTCCGATTGGCAAACTCAGCAGCTCAGTGGTTTAACCCGCAGATTAAGAAAAAAATAGAAGTTGAATGACTTGCAATAACATGTCAACACAACACCAGAAAGACCTCATACTACTTTTAGGAGACTGAAATGCTAGAGTTGGAAGTGAAATAGTATTTCAAACAAAGGAAAAATGTGGTCTTGGCGTATGAAATGAAGCAGGAAACAGAGTAATAGGGTCCTGCCAAGAAGATCCAAATACTGTACTTTCAAAATCCAAGAAGGAAATTACAACCTAAAGACAACTGTATATAGAACATCACTGGATGAACAACACTGAAATCAAATTAAGAAGCTCTGTTTAATCAGGAAAAACAAGATATGGCGCTGACCATGAGCCACTTCTTGCAACTTAAAGAAAACAAATAAAATATTCAAACAACATGAATGATTTCAGCAATAGCCCATATGATTATGTGGTGAAGACAAGGAATAGATTTAATTGACTAGATCTGATAAATAGAGCTCTTGAAGAACTGTGGGCTGAAATTCCTGACATTATTAAAGATGAAGCCAAAAAAAGAAAAAGATGCAAAAAGTAAAAGAAGGCAATCTGTCTGTTTCCTACAATGTGGAAAATAACTGAAGAAAGGCAGAAAGCAAAAAACAACAGAGAGGAAAGTTTGCTCAGCTAAATACTGACTTCCAGGTAAGAGCAAGAAGAAACAGGGATTTATAACTAAATAACCAGGGCAAATAAACTGAGGATTACAATTGAATAGGAAGGACAAGAGATTTAAGAAAATGACAGAAATCAAGAGAAACCGTTATGCAAGCTGGACATAAAGACAAAGATTCACTGGAGAAAAGTTTTAATGAAGAGGGAAACATATGGAACTTTTTTTAAACAAACAAACCCAAATCAATAATGCATATGAAGGTTTGATCAACTAGAGCCAGACTTCTAGAAAATAAAGTTAAATGGACCTTAGAAAATATTGCCAGCAACAAAGCTGCAGCAGTTGATAAATACCAGCTGAACGGTTTAAAACCATTTAAGATGATGCGCCTGAAGTATAACAAAGTGTGTATAAGCTTGTATGGGAGACAGCAGTGGTCAAGGGACTGGAAAAGATCAATTTAGAATCCAATACAGTGCCCCAAAATGCACTGCTAAAGATTACTCAAATTATCAGTTGTGTATCTTATATATTAGTAAGATAATGCTCAAGAGTTTGTAATCCAGACTTCAGCAAGATGTAGAAGCTACATTCAGAAGAGGACAAGGCATCCAAGACCATATTATTAACACCTGATGCATAATGAAAAAGGCAAGGGAGTTTCAAACAGATACTCATTTTTGCCTGCCTGCCTGCCTGCCTGCCTTCCTGTTTTCTATCCCTCCTTTATTATTTTTATAAATAACTCAAGGTGGTGAACATACCTAATACTCCTTCCTCCTCCTATTTTCCCGACAACCACCACCCTGTGAGGTGGGTTGGGCTGAGAGAGAGACTGGCCCAAAGTCTCCCAGTCAGCTTTCATGCCTAAGGCAGTTGCCTTAACCACTAGACCAGACTGGCCATGGTTTTCCAAGTTGTAACATATGGTATAAAAGCTGGACCATCAGAGAGGCTGAAAGAAGAAAAATGTATATCTTTGAATGATGTTGCTAGAGAAAATTGCTGAGAACACCATGGGCTGTATAAGGAAAAAAATAATTCAGTACTAAATGATATACAGCAAACCTAGATTGCTCACCAAAAACTAAAGCTTAAATATTTTGGACATATAAGGTAAAGGCAAAGGCAAAGGCCACTGGAGAAGATCCTCAGACCTGGAGAAATCAAAGGCAATAGAAAAGGAGTCTGACAGAAGAGATGGTGGCTAGATGCTGTCAGTGAAGACACAAGTGGAAGCTCACAAGTACTCAGAGAAGTAGTTACTGATAATCCTGGCAAGATGTCCATCAGGTCATGAAGAATCAGGTGCCTCTGAAGGAGTAACTTCTTTTTTCTAAGGCACATTGCTCACTGGTACAATTTTATAAATAGGCTAGAGGAAACCACAATGACAATATCCAGCAGTTACCCTAAGCCATGTTTGCTTAACAATGGCTTATTGAATAGGTAAAAATAGTCTGGTTTTGCACAGTAAGCCAAAAACCATAATTTATAATTCGGTTATTTATAAAGTTTTTGTTTTTATCCCAATGTTTTTCCAAGTTCAAGGGAACATAGATCATGGTCCAGTTATGCTCTTCTCATCTTTCTTACCAGTTGAACAACTGGCTCAAGTATGAGCTTTACAAATACTCCAAAGATTCTAATGGTCAAAGACAGACTCTATTTGCTGGAATCATTTTGAGGTAAACCATTCTGTTCTCTGGTACTTCTGGGGCTCCACCTGGAGAGACCAAAGCTCACATTGGGCTTATTTGCACTGCCTAGTTGCCTCTTTGTCAGAATAGGACAGCAACCATTTTTTTGAGGGCAGAGATGAACATCAGCCTTCATAGGGGAGATGGGCGGTGACAGAAATTTGAAAAATAGATTCCCTTTCTCCCATTGCAAATTTGACCATTAGGCAAACTTTCTGTGGCAGTTTGAAAGTAGGCTTTTCCTTGCATGCTACCTTGTGTACTCCTGTTTCAGCTGGAGCATTTGACTTCCTGACAGGCCAAACCCAGGCCACAAAGAAGGAATGCCCACTCAGCTGAGGCCATCATTGCCACAGTCCAAGAGCTTCAAAGACCTTGTCTATGTTAACAGTATTAAGATAGCTAAGAATTTTGTCTTGTAAAATAAAAGGTTGCTAGTTCATATTTTAGCAGAAACATGTTTTTAATGACTGTTTTCTTTCCTTCGGCTAGCTAGCTGAGTTTTTAAAGTCCATTTCATCGTATCTCCAGTCACTTGAGTAAAGGTTACATGCTAGGTAAAACTCTTAGCTACTGTGCTATTTTAGTGCTGGTGATAACGGAAGGTATAGCAGAGTGCAAAATGGCTGGCAAGTAAGGAAAGTTGGTTGTTGTGCCTGCATTTTGATGGTTTAGCTTTGCATGAATACTACTTGCTCCTGAACTAGCATACCAAATAGGCCATCCTAGATACTTGTAAAGCCTCATAAATTCCCATAGTATAACAATGTGATAACGAAGAGTATTCAGTAATAGAACACATGTGTATGTGAACAAAGGTCTCACATTCAATCCCTTCCCCCAGAAAATCCAGAAAAAGTTGCCTGCCTGAGACCTCTGAAGAACCACTGCCAGTCAGTATTGATAATCGTGAACTAGGAACTTCAGTGACCTGATTCAAGATCTTACTTTGCTGTATATCTTTTCTACACTCCCTAACATTAGACATTATTTAATATCTTTGTAAATGATTCATTGTGAATAGAGCTACCACAATTTTGCTTTACCATATATAAGGATATCATTATATGCATAGCACTTCATCTCCCTATTTGGCAAAGACTATCTTGTTCTATGAGAGATACAGCACTGTAATAGCAGTAGACAGAAGGGGTGGGATAAAGATGCAGCAGCACTGAAAGGGGCAATGGAAGCATGATTGCAACCATGCAAAGAACAACTGGAAATACTAACCAAACCCAGGATTACCCAGTGAGAAAGCCTAGCCCCAGAGAAAAACACATAAACACATTTTAAATACAAGTGTTCAGATTTATTTTGAAATTCACAGTTTCTACTGGCACCATAAATCTCTTGTTTATTACATGTCCTAGTGCCACAATTTTGTATGATTCACACAAACACTCTAACCCTTCTGACTCTAATTTTGGTTTGGGCCCATTTCTCAATTCATGTTCTTTTAAAAAGTCCATCTCATTAGCTGTGCAGACTAAGTATATCACTGTAAAAAGTACCCAAACTAACACGAAAGCTGCAAAACAAAAACTTTTAAATAAGTCACATTACATATGAAATTTAGAAAAGGCATTAGCTCTTTTAAGAAAAGAAAACAAGGAGGCACTACTGAAAGTGCTCAATAAGTTAACTTATACAACATAATCTTGAAACTCCCCCCAAAGACCTTCCCTATCATTCACTCTGATGAACTCACATTTCAGCTATACAATCAAAAAATTAAGTCATATGAAAAAGCACATACACATTCATACACACACTTGTTATCAAATACAAAAAATGGACATATTTTTGGAACAGAATACAGATTGTGTCAAGCATTAAATTCACTATTGTGTTTCTATTGACAGCTGATTTTATCCAGAATGGAGGCAACTGGTTCTTCTCTCAATTTCTTAGAATAGGAAGACAATTAAAGAAAACTAAAAGACCACCATGCTGATTATTCCTGTTAACTTAGTTTGAAAGTGAGCTTCACATCTTCCAGAGGTGTGGTTCCATCAAGGAGTAATATTGTTATTACCTACAGAGAAAGAAAGACTATCTAACAATATTTTCATGGTATCCAAGCCACATAATTTATCCTCACTAGAGGCCTAAATATAGTTCTATGGCACTGTAGTGTTATATTCCAAATGACATAACTTTGAAAATCAATGTTTCCCCTTCAGGGATATTACAAATATACAAAAGGCACATAAATATGGAAAGGTGCAAGAAACAGAACCATAGCAAAATGGGATTGTTAAGGTTTAACTGTGTTCAGTTTAAACTGGGTTCAAGACCTTAGTTTCTGTAAGGATGAAAAACACTGTATAAAATTAGTCTCCAATGTCCCAGTCTACATCCACCCCCAAGTTACTGAATAGCCTTCCACAATCAGCTGCCCCCTGGATACTTTGGAATTCTTATAATCCCTAGCCAGCAAGTACTAGGCATGCTGGCAGGGGATAATGGGAATTGTGTAGAACACTGATTGGGGAAAATTGATATGATATAAAAAAGCAGCTCTGAAAAATTGTTGACACAATGCTACTTGTAATAACCATCAAAATATCTAAATGCTCCCCAATACTCTCTTTTACCCTATCACCCAAATACAACAGAATTTGTCATACAAAAACTTCTGCTATGAAGAGTTCAATAAAATTTAAAGGTGTCCAGAAACGGTTGTGACACCAAATGTTCCCACAGTTAAATCTTTGTTTCCTTTGATGATATCGTGCAGGCTTGGCAACGACCCCGTCTTAGTCTGTATTAAAGTTTTTATTAGTTTCTCCTGTTCTGGGGCTTTAGATCTTCTTCGTTTAAGAGTTCTCTTCTCAGTTTTTGTCTTTTGGATTTGCCCATTGCACAAACCTGTACATGCTGAAATGCCACAGAAATAGGACTCTTCAGACTGTGATGAGGTTTCCGAGCTTCCTTCTGATGGGGGGCCTTTGTACAAAGAGTGATATACATCACCAATATTAGAGAAGTCTCTCTGATTTGTAAAAGTCTTCTTGCTTTTTATTTCTCCATTAGCTACCTGATGTATTGGCTCAGCTACTGGCTTGACTGTTTCAATTTTCTCATTTTTATATTTGCAACGCTTCTTCTAAAAAGAAAAATAGCATTGATAAGTGAGAGCCTTTTAACTCATCTATTGGTCTTAGGACAAGTTTATATAACAACGTACCTTTTTTTCTGGGGAAAACTTCAATGGTTCTACAATATAGAAGTCATCAGGGTCTACTAAAAGGAAAAAAAATAGAATATACAAATAGTACTCTAGTACTATATATATATATATAAAAATTTTTATTAAGACAAAGTAACATTAAAAGTCAATAAAGCTAGAAAAAATGATATATCATCAATGTAAGTGACGAATTTACAGCTGGTTCTGAGCTTGTTCTTTGAGTAGATTTTATGGTATTAAGGACATGTTATACATACCTAAGCTATGCTGGTTGTTAGTTATGGTTAAATCTCTAGCCAAATAAATGCCTAGCAGCTAATTAAGACAATTTCAGGTTAGCATGTCCTTCCACAATTAGAAATCCCTGCATCTTGTATTCTGCCTCATGTGTCATCATCGTCAGTTCCCAAATGGCCAGGAATTGAGGGGAAAAAACAACCTTCTTTTTGAGCACTGTATTTCACTTGAGAAAATTTATAGCCTATGAATTCCTCCATGAAATGGCCCATGTGTTGAGTAAGCTGTTACTTATCAAACATCATCAAGATGGGGATTAAGAAAGCAATCATATATAACTTCTGTGAATTAGACTTCTTTTAGAATTTGTGTCCTGACACATCACTGGGGACCTTGTCCCTTCCTTTATGGAAAATGGTGGAGAGAGATGGTCTATGGGATGGAACTTGAGCAGAAGGTAGGGGCACTTTCTGATCTGGGCACAGGAGGTGGCAGCACAGTGGCAAGATTGTCATTAGGCAGAGTTCTGTTGGTTGGCTCTTCAACCTTGAGAGCTATGTACAAGCTACCTCTAATGTTTCAACTTCGTTGAAATCTTTGGCCTTCCACAAGTACCATGCTACAGGACCATACAAGACTTTGTGGTGCCATGGGAAGCAAATCTTTATTATAGTTGGTAATGATCTACCAGTATATATGAGTTTATAAAAGAAATTAAAATAAAAGTCAAACAGCAACTGCATTCTCTAACTTCTAAAGCAAAATCTGTTTATTCTCAAGTCTGAAAATATACTATTGGGGCAACAGTCAAAATCCTCCTGATAGATCAGTCTCTGGTGAAGAGGGACTGCTAAAGATAGCAGCACTTGCTGGACTTGGGTCTGCTCTATTATACAGCAACCCAAATAATGCTAACACACACAAAAATCTGACTACCTAATAGAAGATTTTAATTGCATTAACATTAGTATTTCTGCGCCAAATATAGTGTGTCTTATGAAGACTGTTCTGCACTTGAATACAGTACAGGTTTTACCAGCAATCTGTAGAAACAAGTAGTTAAAATATAGCTATCCTTACCTTCTTTGCTGTTTAACTGAAAAGACTGAGACCTAGTGAGTGGAAAGGAGGTTCGTCTTTTCACATTCATATCATCATAGGAGGAAATACACCTGCAGGAGAAAAACATAGTGCCTTACTTCCAAAGGTACATTAAATAGTTTTCCCTGCCCAAGTTCTAAAACCAAGACTTCTACTCTAGAAGAGTTCTCAGACACCTATTGCTTCTATTTTTCCAGTTTCCTGTACTACAAGAGCTTAGTGCAAAAGCATTACATTTCTGGGCATCAGTTTTATGCTGCCAGGGAAGTTTACATACATGTTGAAGTCTACAAATCCCCAAGGGGTATACAATGTATAGTCCTTCAGGTACTGCTGAGCTGTACGTATCTCCCGGGATCCTTCTATATCAGGGTTTCTCAACCAGGGTTCCGTTGGGAGATAACGATTTAAAAAATTATTTCAAATTCAGGCAACTTCACATTAAAGAGGTAAATTTACATTTATATTTAGTTTAAGAACACTGTTAACACATATATACAGGCCTACCCATGAAATGAATATAATAATTTTGTAACTTCTGGCCTATATTTGAGCCTGAATGTGCAGGGGTTCCCCGAGACCTGAAAAATATTTCAAGGGCTCCTCCAGGGTCAAAAGGTTGAGAAAGGCTGGTCTATATACTGGTCTATATACTAGTTTATATAGTATTATTTTATATAATAATTATATTGTAGATCCTTCTACTATACTTGTTGGGAGTTGTGGTTCCCCAACATTTAGGGTAGCATTGTGCACTCGTAAGAAAAATGTAGTTGCACATTTATTTATCAAATTTGGGATAGTTATCAAACCTATCTTGTTGCTTAGGCAAGACAAATTTCCAAAGTGACATTATTTCATAGCCATTAAATAGGAACATCCTTTCTAAATACAGGATAACTTTTTAGCCAAATTTATTCTGATGGATAAATGTGATAATATCCTATTTCAAATCTCTTCAGATTAACAAACATAAATTTGGAGGCATTTGTATAAAGTGTGTAAAGTGGAAGTGCGCTCAGAAACTTTGATAACTGATCCAAATTTGTTAGTACAAAGGGTAAGAAACTTTATAACCATTGTGTACTCTACATTCTACTTATTTTATGGAACTCAAGAAGTAAAGCATGATGTGTATTGTGAACTTAGAGCAAAATGAGAAATCAGAACCAAACATTGAGCAAATTCTTGAACTGCTTACGTATCTGACTGAATGGGCTTTTAAATGGAAAGAGTCATCAGTTCTTGCCTTTGCAGGGGACAGGCAACTTTCTGGAGGCTATTTTGGTAATTAGGCTCCATAGGAGAGTGGTAATAACATTCTGCAATTGGGTGTTGCTAACTCTCTTTTTTGTGTTTGCTGTTTCAAGTATGCTAAATGGAGTTAAATACTGAAATAGCTTATTTCCCACTAGAAAGATGGGGAACTGCTGATGTTCAGCTACTTTTGATGACCTATCTGCAAGTTAGCCTGAGTGGCAAGATTCTTTGAAAAGCCATTTGATAAATTTCACACTCAATACACCTTTTATTCTACATATTTATATAGTAAAAAGCATTATATAAATTTACTCATAAGTATGTCTTTGTAGTTGATTTTAGTTTTCCTGCTTCATCTACACTAATAAGTAACTACACAAACAAACCTGAAAAATAAGTTACCTTTTGGGACTAGGATAGTGATTACTTTTGAGAACTTTTGAGAAGTAATCATTATTCAATTCTGGCTTGTTTTTGCAACGTTGCAGAAAAAACATAAAAACTAGGATGGCACAGAATATCAAAGAAATCACAAGGTAACTCTGGTGATCTGAAACCTAAAAAAGAAATTGTATAGATTGTATAATCATGGTTAAATATAGAACCAACCATATATATGTAACTGAGCATCTATATGATATTAAACTTTACCTATAGCTAATTAAGTAATGGGATCCCTGCAGATGCAACTGTCCCCCAATACTTTCCAAATATATCCTCAACTCATCCTTTTTCTATTTGTGATTTAATTTAATTTTGTTTTGGTGTTTAATTTCTTTCCCAGGCAGCCAGGAATGTTTCAGAGTTCTGGCCTCTAGCCACTTTTATTTCCCAGATACATTGTCTGGAGCATCAAAAGAAGGTAGTTCTTCTCTGGAAATGTTCCCGTGTAGCCAGAAGAGGAAGTGGGGAGATTTGAGATGGAATAGGGGAGGCTGCACAGCAATCCGGTATACAGGAAGAGTTTGGAGCTAGGGAGGGAAGGGCTGCAGAGAATATCAGGAAAGATTAGAAAAGGCAATGGAGCAACCTAGGTTGTTGGGGGGGAGGTATGTGTGTTTTAAATATGCATGTGGGTGATTCTGACTGAAACAGAGACAGAGGGACCAAGCTGTTAACTTTTAAGTGCCAAGAAGTGAGTTTGTATTTTAGGGCTCAACTTTCCTTCCCTGACACATTTTCAGGATCTTGGACAAGTAATTTTCTCTTAGCCTCTTTGTAAAATGGGTGTTTTCGACCTGATCACACTCACCTACAGCAGCCATGTTATGAATAAGTACTGCTCACCCATGATACGTGGTGAAAACTTTAAGCATGCCGCTTGTGCCAAAAGATCTTCCTTTCTGCTTGAAATAGAATAATCTAGCAGCCAACTAAGTGGCAAAACTTATTTTGGGCTATGATAATTAATGACTGTACAGACTGTGGAAAATGGATGAGACGAAGAGATGAAAATGTCTCATTCTATAGAATACTGTATAGTTATAGCTCTCTATCCTGTTGCTACTTACAGCAGTTCTTCCAGGACACAGTTGCTCATCCTGCTCCACGGATCCAAGCTTTTTCCTGTTTTAGCCCCCAAATGTATCCCTTTAAGTTCAACAGAGTGACAGCTACGATGGACAGCATTCAATAGCATGACCTTACTGATTAAGAATGAAGTAAATTCAACTGCGTATGGAATCTCCCTCATGCAAGCCTATCCTATGATACAGATTTCTACAATTCTCTTAAAAACTACCGTAAAAGGCAAGGAGAATTGATGTTTGCTTGTATGCAGTCATCATAGTACAGCCTTATGTCGCTAATGGGAACAGCTCTATTTGTACCATAACTGAACCTAATTATGTCAGCCTACAGATAACTACATTAGGAAGCATGTCATAAATTTGTTACTGGTTATCTTTTCATTCTTTCTGTTATGATAAAGAGCTTATGATAACATAGAAAACCTATTAAAATATTTTCAAGTATTTTGTTCAAACTGGTTGGTAATCTTCAAATGACTAACAATTGTAGGCATCTGTTTCACATGAAACAGTCAAATTTTAGTTATGGACTCTACAATGCATTTCAGCTTAGAAAACGTGTCAGCACAGAATCTGTAATGACTGAACTCTAATTCAAATCTATCCTCTATGAAACGAGCCTATTACTAGCATTTCATATTTAAAAAGACATAGTGCTCAATATATAAATATTGATACCTATGAGCAATAGGAATTCTAAATTTAGAAAACATTTTTCTTTCATATTATTCAGATGTTTACCTCTCTTTTTAGTTCAGCTACTGTTGATGACAGATTGGAAACAACAAATGTCATGTTTGTTAGTTGAGCCTGTAGAAGCTGGATGGCCTCTGTCTGTTTCAAATCCTAGATAAATAGGGAAAAAAAACACTATTTCCCTTTTCCTTAGTCTTGAAAGGTATTTACTATACAGAAATGCAATATTGCTGAATTGGATAATGTAAAATAAACTTGTTTCTTGAATTTCAAACCCATTAAGTTACAGATAATAAAAAATAGGTTTGCACAAACCTGCTGTTCTGCTATGCATGAAGTATTCTGAAGCTTTATTATTGTTTTATTAAAAGCCTTCTGCATTTCTTCCATTTGCTTTCGATACCTACAAAATAAGAGAGAATCTTAGTACCCATTCCTCATCTCTTCCCAATTTCTTTTTCTCATCGCTGTATCTGCACAATTAGAAAAGGAAAAAAAAACTGCTCAACTGAAGAGAACATCTAGCCTTCTTTAAATCCCTTGAAAGGAAAGCAACGTTGTAGTTTAAATCATTTTTGGGACTCTACCCAAAGGTGGTTTGCACAATGATTTTACAATTATACATAAAAGAAATTATGCCCATTAGAATAAGATTAAGCTCCATGATTTCTCAGACTGTTATGTACATTTAGCATGAATTATTCTTAAGCATGTAGGCATTTAGAAAATTAAACTGATTTTTTAATACTAATTTCCTCAAGTATCCTATCATGGACATTCCTTGTTTTCGTATTCAAAACTTTAGAGAATCATTTCTCTATGCATTAATAATTACAGGTAGTCCTTGCTTAATGCCCATTCATTCAGTGACCGTTCAATGGCGCTGAACAAAGGCGTCCTCAAATTCCAGCCATTGCAGCACCCCTGCATGAACAAAATTTGGGTGCTTGGCAACCAGCTCGCACTTACAGCTGGATGCAGCATCCCACAGTCATGTGATCGTCATTTGCAACCTTCCCTGCTGGCTTTCAACAAGCAAAGTCAATGGGGAAGGTGACAGGGAAGGTAGCAAGTCACTTGGGTAAGTCTCCTCCCCCTCCCTGGCCTTTCTGTGCTTGCATGCACTGCACCCTCCTTCCCCCTTCACTTGCACACACGTACGCTCTCCTTCCCCCTTTGCTCACACCCACCGCACCCTCCTTCCCCCTTCGCTTGCACACACACATGCACCATGCCCTTCCCCCATTGTTCGCACATGCCGTTCTTCCCTTCGCTCACACACATGCATGCACTATGCCCTCCTTCCCTCACATGCACTGCACCCTCCCTTTGTTCGCACACACGCATGCACTGCACGCTTTCCCCCTTCATTCCCACACACTGCACCCTTTCTCCCCGCCTTTCTTACACTTGTGCTGTTCCACAGCACCCCCTTCAACTCATGTGCAGCCTGTGCCAGGCCTCCCAGGTCTCCCCCGCCCCCTGTGGCACCCCTGCTCTCCTTACCCTTTGCTTCCCCCTTAATGACCTCTGTGTCTTGATTGCTGTCACTAAGCAATACAGTCATGTGACTTTGTGCTTTACAACCACATCGCTTAGCGATGGCAATCCTGTTCCCAACTGCTATTATAACATGAGGACAATCTTATGAAGTATATATTTCATGAGACTTTAAAAAATCAGAATATAAGAATTCCATTGTTATTCATACCTCTGACTTAGTTCTTCCAAGTAGCGACTGCTGAGAGACATATTTACTTCCAGGGCTTTAATGCGATTATTGAGTCTCATAAAGACAGACTCTTTTTGATTTGACCCATGAACAAGATTTCCATTTGCATAGCCTAAGTCTGTAGAATTCTGTAGTTCAGCATAAAAGTCTGTGGCAGTTCTTGGCAACCCACCAGGAACAGAAATTGCAAGAAATGTTTCCTCGACAGTCTGCTCATCATCATTTATTTCCAAAGATGGTGATTCCACAAGTGATACCTCTTGCTTTTCTGTTTCCGAAGAACTAACTTTTGTTTCCACACCATAGCTTTCTATGGCTACTATGCATTCAGACTGTGGAACAATTTCTGTTGGCGTTGAAGTAGTTTCGGTAGAGGTTTTTTCTTCTGTGTTCATCACCCTGAATTCAGTTACAATACTGGATGTAGAAAGTTTCTCTGTAACAGATACCACAATTCTATCTTCTTCAGCAAAAATTTCCTCTTGGGAAAGAATCTCTGGACTTTCAGATACAGTTTCGTATTTTGTAGGCTCAGAGGACACCTCTATTGTAGATGGTGATCTGGTTCCTGTTGTAGCATCTAAGAGGATGGATTGCGACACAGTCTGTGGATGACTGGGCTCCAGTTCAAAAGTGACTTCAGTCTGATTAACCATAGCCTCATTTAACACGCTGCTTAGAACACCTACTGCAGTTTCAGACAGGTCTGCAATTAAGGCATCTGGTTTCTCTGAAGAATGCTCATGTACCAAAGTATGCAACAATTTGGTTGGAACTAGCTGTATCTGTGAAACAGTAACAGAATCATGTTTTTCCAAACTGGTATCAGTTCTACTGTGGGGGTGATGGAGAACTGCTGCTGCTGAACACCACTTGAATATGTACTCTGAAAAACTAGAAATACAACAGGCTGTGATCAGATCAAAACAATAGATCTGTGTTTCATGCTCAAACCATGGTATTTCCTCTTCTTGTTCATCACTTGGCAGCAGGGTCACTGTTGACTGACTGACTTCTTCTTCATATTCATGGACAAGCTGAACAATTGGTCTCTCCCCTGGTATTTCCGAGACTAACATCTCCTTTTCAGTCTGTGGTGTTTCTGGAGAAATAAGTCTGCAAACACAAGTTGAAAATTAGTAGAATAAACATGCACTTCAGTACATCCATTAAGAAGGTTGCAAAGGTTGTTGCAGAATTAATATTCTTTCACATGTTCATGAATTTGTTTGATAAGTTTCTAAGCATAGTTCCTTTCATATCTGAACCATTGTACACTGTGTGCACAATTATTAGGCAAGTGAGTATTTTGACCATATCATCATTTTTATGCATATTTTCCACCTCCAAGCTGTATAAACCTGAATGCTTATTGAATATAAGCATATCAGGTAATGTGTATTTGTGTAATGAGGGAGGGTGTGGCCTAAGGAGATCAACACCCTATATCAAGGTGTACATAATTATTAGGCAGCTTCTTTTCCTCAGGCAAAATGGGCCAAAAAAGAGATTTAACTGACTCTGAAAAGTCAAAAATTGTAAAAAGTCTTTCAGAGGGCTGCAGCACTCTTGAAATTGCTAAGATATTGGGGCGTGACCACAGAACCATCAAACATTTTGTTGCAAATAGTCAACAGGGTCGCAAGAAACATGTTGAGAAAAAAAGATTAAAAAATTAACTGCCAAAGATTTGAGAAGAATCAAATGTGAAGCTACCAGGAACCCATTATCCTCCAGTGCTGTCATATTCCAGAACTGCAACCTACCTGGAGTGCCCAGAAGTACAAGGTGTTCAGTGCTCAGAGACATGGCCAAGGTAAAGAAGGCTGAAACTCAACCACCACTGAACAAGACGCGTACGTTGAAACGGCAAGATTGGGCCAAGAAATATCTGAAGACAGATTTTTCAAAGGTTTTATGGACTGATGAGATGAGAGTGACTCTTGACGGACCAGATGGATGGGCCCGTGGCTGGATCAGTAATGGGCACAGAGCTCCACTTTGACTCAGACGCCAGCAAGGTGGAGGTGGGGTACTGGTATGGGCTGGTATTATTAAAGATGAGCTAGTTGGACCTTTTCGGGTTGAAGATGGACTCAAAATCAACTCCCAAACCTACTGCCAGTTTTTAGAAGACACTTTCTTCAAGCAATGGTACAGGAAAAAGTCTGCATCTTTCAAGAAGACCATGATGTTTATGCAGGACAATGCTCCATCGCATGCATCGAAGTACTCCACTACGTGGCTAGCCAGTAAAGGCCTCAAAGATGAAAGAATAATGACATGGCCCCCTTCCTCACCTGACCTAAACCCTATTGAGAACTTGTGGGCCTTTCTCAAATGTGAGATTTACAGTAAAGGAAAATAGTACACCTCTCTGAACAGTGTCTGGGAGGCTGTGGTTGCTGCTGCACAAAAAGTTGATCGTCAACAGATCAAGAAACTGACAGACTCCATGAATGGAAGGCTTATGACTGTTATTGCAAAGAAGGGTGGCTATATTGGTCACTGATTTTTTGTTTGAAATGTCAGAAATGTTTATTTGTAAATTTTGAGTTGTTTATTATTCTCACTTTAACAGATGAAAATAAATGAGTGAGACGGGGGAATTTTCGTTTTTCATTTAGTTGCATAATAATTCTGCACACTAATAGTTGCCCAATAATTGTGCACACATAGATATGCTCCTAAGAAAGCCAAAACCTCACTTTTACTTTCTTAAATATTCAGGTTTGACGTTTATTAACATCTTGGATTGACAGAGAGCACTGTAAAGGTAAAGGTAAAGGTTTCCCTTGACGTAAAGTCCAGTCGTGTCCGACTCTAGGGGGCGGCGCTCATCTCCGTTTCTAAGCCTTAGAGCCGGCATTGTCATAGACACTTCCGGGTTATGTGGCCAGCATGACGACTCGGAATGCCGTTACCTTCCCGCCGAAGCGGTACCTATTGATCTACTCACATTTGCATGTTTTCGAACTGCTAGGTGAGCAGGAGCTGGGACGAGCAACGGGAGCTCACCCCGCTGCGCGGTTTTGAACCGCCGACCTTCCGATCGGCAGCTCAGCGGTTTAACTCACAGCGCCACCGCGTAGTTGTTCAATAATGAAATTCATCCTCAAAAATACAACTTGCCTAATAATTGTGCACACAGTGTATGTACAAGTTAGAATGATACTACTAGAATATATTTCATAATTCTGTTTTTCATTTTTACTTGTGGAAGGAATGTCTCAGAGGAAAAAAACAGAAAAACTAATTTTTACCTCTAGATTTCTCATTTTTCTGGCTTTCATATTTCATATTTCAAAGATGAAAAGAGATTGGATAAGCAGAGTCTAAGTTTAATGTTCCTTTATAGTTTTAATTTTTTTCTAAACTACCAAAAGACATTGAGATTAGCTGGAGGCGGAGCTAAGATGGCAACGGAGCAGCACCTTCCCTGCTGAGCTCATGATATTTTATTTGTTCTATTCATTTTTATAAACAGCCCAACTACACATCTTAGTTTTTATCTAGCTTTATTTCATAAGCACATTCTTTGCAAGAGATTCATTGAGATTAGCCTAACCATCCAGCACACATCACTTACTCTAAAGAAGGAACAGTAGTTGGTTCTGGCAGTTTTGGTGTTGCTTTGGAAGTGGCAGTTGCGTTGTCAGAAACATTCTTGTTTCCTATTGAAAAGACATACAGATATAATTACATAAAATTTCATTGAATTGGATTATGGTTACAGAAGAAATTAAAGAGTTCAATATATTAATGTAAACTTTATTAGTTGTTTTTAATTTGCTGGTATACCATTCAAGGTGTAACATTTATTTACTTAAAAAAATTTACACATTCTCTCACTGCAGAGGCTCTGGATGGTACACAAATAATCAGTAACTGTCCAGGTCCTGAATGGACATCTTTCAAGGAAGGCTCATCTTGCCTCCTCCTCGCAGGGCAGGGCCTTATGTGGGATACTGTAGAAAGTAAGAGAGGTGACCTTAACCAAAATATGCAAGAAGTGTTACTGAGGCAAAGAGGGCTGAGACATTCTTTAAGTCTTGGGAAGCCAGATAACATTCAGAAGCGGCTCAGACAAACAACTCCCTGATTCACTGGGGTATTATAAGGAAGAGAGGTACAGCACAGCAGACTTGCAAGATTCTGTTGTCATAGCCGATCTCAATAAAGTGTAGTTCTACTCTTCCTGTGGAGTTGATTTTCTGGTCTGGTCTACCTAGTGGGACTGACATATATTAAAAGCTTTTTTTCTGTAAATGTTTTTGGTCCATAAATAACTGCACTCTTTTTGAGGTGATTTTAATGCTATGGTTAAATTACTGGATTGTTCATTAATTTCTAGATGTTTCTCTAATATTTTAGTACTTGATTGCTTTATTATTGCATCACATTGTTTTTGAAACTGGTAAATTATTTTGTTAATTTATATCTTGTTGAAGAAAAGCAAGGTAAAATGATTAAAATAAATAATTGCAGTGTTTTTATTATTATACAAAGCAGAGAAAATTCATCTAAGCAAAATAAAAGCCATTCAAAATTTATTCCAAGAATCAATTAGAAGACATTGTATATGCCTACCTTGTTCTGCAGTGTCCTCTTCAGTTTTTGCTCCAAGTATATTAGCAGCAATATTCACCATATTTAAAATGGCATCTAGAAAAGTGTCAGACACAAATCCCACCAAAATTTTTTTGAAAAGTCTGAAGTCACTTTCACTGACATTTGTTCTGCTAGGTATACAGTTGTTGAGCAGTAAATTACATATACATGTATATGCAACACAAATGAAAATTCTCATAATAATGAGGATAGTCAAGAATTTAACAACATACGTCAAACAATATAGTATTTTCTGAATAATTCACCACCATTGCTTAGAACTAAGAAAATTAAATAGCTTCCACCTGTTGCCCACACTGAAATCCAAAGTGAAATCCATTCAAAATCTGAAAGATTTTGTTGCATTCTTGTCTGATACAATCTAACTACATAGAAAAAAAGGTCCCCAAGTCATTTTCTGACTCCTTGGGTGTCATATACATATTCTACAGTATTCAGAGGGGTTTTTATTTTAAGGAAGTGCAAACATATAAAGAATTAACTATTTAATCAGGATTTTTAAATATTAATTTCCATTAAAAATAGAAAAGCAGATTAAGTCATTAAGGGCTGAACCATGTCCAGTTCAATTTATTGTTATGAGTGTTTGGAGGATATGTTTGCCATTATGTGATTAAGAGAACAATTAAAAAACTGAAAGATTTCTCTCACTCCCCCCAACTTTTCTTTCTGTAGACTAGTAGTAGTAATAGTAACCAAACTGAAAAATTAGGAAATATTGAGGATTTACAAGTGAACCATCATGTGTTACCTTTCAACTAGCCAAATGAGGATTGGCTAATATATGCACATATTAATCAAACAATAAACCAGGGAGCTCACCTGGTTTAATTATGCTCTGAGATCAATCAAGTAGGTGGGGGGATCAATCAAGAGCAGAAGTGAACTCATGCTGAACTGGGTAGTTTTCCAATTATGTATTGTTTAACTCTAAGTAGATAATCTTTTGGTGAAAGAGAGCCAGATTTTGGGGAGCTCTTGAGTGAAGTAGGCAGGGCAATTAAGAGAGTATAGCTTTTTCTTGAGTTCTGGGGGCAATTAATGTGTTGTGCATTTAAAATTATGTTAAGGTTATTGTAGGACTCATATGTTTTTCACATTTCTTGGTTCACAGTGGTGAAAAATAATGCCGCCAATTTCCACGATGGTCAAAGGAAGCTCTAAGAATCACAAGGTCAATACTTGGAGGGCCACAGACTGCCAATCTACCAAAGAAAGCTCTGCATATTTGACTATTTTAAAATGAATCATTTTTGTTATTCCACTTTAGCACATGTATTTTGGATTTAAATATGTGCTGCTATGTTGTATTATAGTGGGTTGCATTTGTTTTTGTTGAATACGTAAAATACTGCTATTCAGTGATAAGTATTTGTAAAGCTGTATTTTGGTTTTATTGTTGATTTTCATTTTCTCCTTGTATTTTTCTCTGTATTAAAATATTCTGTTTTGATTGCATTAGTAAATTTACACCAGAAATGATTGCATTTCTTGTCATGGCTTGGCCTTGGGACACTATATGACAATGATTTCAGTCCTTCTGTCAGGCAATGTCCAGAAAGTGGTACTGGGAGCTAGTGTTTGGTACCTGAGCTGTTGGTCTGCAACCTTTTAAGGAATTCTGCTAATTATCTGTATTTTATATACAAACACATGAAATAATCATCCAGAGTACTAAAGTGAAATGCCATCAGTATGATGATGGCACAAATTTCTATTATTCATTATGAGTTGTCAATAGTATAGAACATTGCCTGGGTTACATAATGGGCTGGATAAGAATCAAACAACTGAAACTGAACCCAAAGTACTGCTAACAGTAAAAAGATTAGGATTCATTCTCTTCTGAAAGGGGTCATGTTCCCTATTAAAGATACAATTTTAAAGCTTGAAAATACACGGAAAACTGTTAAGAAATGTCTACTGTATACAAAGTACATAAAATTGAATTTACATAACAAGTACAAAAATGTTTAAATTAAAGAAAACTTGGAAATGTAAATAAAAGAGTAACGTTCACAATGAATTTGAATTAATTGATGGCAAACCTAATGAGCAAGTTGGTTTGATATTAGTGGACAGAATGTTGTAGCTCAAGATGTTGGGTGAAATGCTATAGAACTATATAAAATATTTATAAGTTGTTCACTTAACACATATGGTCAGAAATACTCTGTAAGATCAATTTCATGTTTGTTGTTGATGTTTTACACATAATTTTAGTCTATGGCCTTAAGCATAGTATTGCTCATTTTAAATACTGAATCACTCCGGGCACAGGGCTCTCTGAATGCACCCAAGAGTACTGTAAATGCCCCTACTTGCAAGACTATGTTTCCTACTACATAATTTTAGGAATTATGCTTAATGTTTTCCTTGCAGTCAGATATGCCACATACTCTTCACATTTATATTCCACTCTTCTGAAAGTTCAGCATGGACTTTTATCCATGGATAAAAGTAAAATCATGGACATTTATCCATGGATTTTACTTCAAAAATAATGATTAGGCTCTTCTCAACTAGCCTCTTGACCAAACAGGTATGTGTATCAAAATTTTTAATATATTCCATATTTTTTACTTTTGGTGATGTCAAATCTGTGAATTATTATAATTATTATTTTTTATTTCTATACTACTTTTCCCTCCAGAAGAGGTTAGAATTGTTTATAAAAGCAATTTTTAAAAAGCAACAAGCTCTAAAAATAAATACAAAAATAAAACAGGCTAATTTTAGCAGTGGTATAAAAAGTAATATATAAGGCAACCCAAAATACAGTTTGGCTCTGGAAAAAGACTGGCATACAGACAGGTCTTCAGTAATTTCTCAAAAGTGAAAACACAAGGATCAAATTGCTCTATATTCTTTCTATATTTATCACTTATGTCACATTAATCATTTTACATATCGTAACAAATGGCTCCAAAACAAGCTTCCCTTTTACACACTTTAAGACATGCATATGAACAGCATCCTGAAATAATTTTCTGGACTCTTTCCTAAATAGTTTATTTATTTATCTGGGATTATGCCACTTCAATCAATACCAGCTCTGAGGAGCAGCTTACATATCCCTCATCCATAAATAAGGTTAAAACAACAGAATAACAAAAGCATAGAAAAATAACTTTAGCTTATTCACCAAGGAACATCAACATTCCGGTAAACACCTCTCTGCAAGGTATCTGAATATATCTCAACATATCTGCCCATGACCTGCTGGAACAACCAGGTTTTAACAGTTTTCCTAAAAATATTGCTTAAACTTTGTAAGATGAGAAGTAGATTTTAGTGTACTCACTTGTGGCAGAGCCAAGTAGATTTTTTGAAGATTTTTCTTCTCTTACATCATAGTCCAAAGGATAATCTGTTTAAAAATGCAGAAAAAAATGTATTTAATCAAATACCTCCTCTTTAAAATCAGATCTGCTTGCTTAGACTGATTAGAATAAATCTATTCTGGAGTAGAATAAGAACTACTTTATCAAATCATTTAAATGATCCTTAATATTAATTATACCACAGCAATACAAGATAACACTGTCATATTAAAATCTTAGCTAAACGTTAGAATAGATGCTATGGGCTCCTTGTGTAACCTTAAAAGCAAGTATCTTACTCTCTGTTGTAGCAGTACCTCAAAACAAACAGGCAAACAAATAAAAAGATACTGAAAAGTGAAATGAAAATGAAATGAAAGATTTAGTCTTGTGGTGTTTTTTTGATGAAGAACATACAATTTCTAATGTTATTTTCCACCCCCCCTAAATATCTCTTAGGCCTTATCAAACTTACTAGCTTTTATTAACCTTATTAGGAAAGCCATATATATGATCTGAGGAATGGCTTTTACCAGAATGATATGGTTATAGGAATATCCGTATCTGGCAGACTGATTGTATGAAGTTTAAAGATCAGATCCCAAAACAGAGGTGAATTTGGTCCAACTGCAAATATTTCAATAATTCCATATTTTTAGTCATTTATATGTAGATCAGAATGAAAAATATTATTCACAATTGCTTTCTAAAATATATACAATTTAGAATTCCAACGTCCTTACTAAGGAATGCAAAGGTACTATGGTAACTGGTAGGTATCTTAAATACTTTCTAGGTCCATTTTGCTATTATTCACTGAAAAGAAAAACTCAATGCCCAAGGGTGGAACTTTGTTATAGCAAAAATTCTGTGCAATTTTTCATTAGCCACCACACTGTTTCTCCAAAACTAAACAAAACACCTCAGCAATAGATATGACAACAGAATTTTAAAAAGCAAAAATCCACAAGATTAAGCTTTCACTAAACCAAATGAGTTTTATAGTAATTGTAAGCTATTGGGTTTTTTCAGCAGGTCAGTGTTTGAAAAACAGGAAATAAAGGGGAAATAAAATAAAATTATGTCTGATATTGAATAATTCTTGTCCCCAGTTTTAATTTTAGATGAAATTGGAAAAAGCTTGCAGGAATGCAACTTAAGCTGTCAAACTGCAGCTCAGGTGTCTATGTCTCAGAACCTGCTGGGAAAATGAAAGGGGAATAACTTTGGAGTCTTCTATTTTTTAGAAAATTCAATTTCTCTACTTATTATTTCACAAGGATTTTAGGACATCTGTTTTTAAAGCATGTTTTCATAGTTATAAGGTTGCTTATTTATAACTATGGCTCTTCATGTGTCTGTGCAGTCACAGATAATAATTTTTGTACCTGTAGAGTGCATAGCTTTGGAATGTTCTATAACTGAGATTTTTGACACTTTTGGTCCTACTTAGTGGAGCCAACTTACATAGGAAGGCTCAGTTCCCACTAACCAACATGGTAATAATGACGAGTGCCAATCTAATAAAAAAGAAGGCATTCGAAAGATCAGTAGGTGGGCTATGCAGAGAACAGGAGAAAGACACGGTGTGCCAGCTTTCCTCTGCTCACCCATTTAACACCCATCTGGACTTTGTTTCAGCTGACACCCATACTATCAAGAAGACCCGGTTTTACTGAGCTGCAGCTCACCTAGAACAATTCAGCAGAACTTCCAAAACACAGCATGTTTCTTTCGCATCTGAAGTAAAACATATTTTCCATTTTGTGAACACCCCTGGGAATAATCAGCAAGCCAAAACTCACAGACATGGCTAAAGCCAGTATCTGAAAAACAAGCACAAACCAAGTGGCTGGTACAAGGCCAAGCCACCTAATGCTATACAGTGCCTATTCCCAAAGAAATGTCTTATTATGTCTTGAAGAACAGTTACACCAAGCCTGTCATGTGAAATTGGGAGAGTGGAAGAATTCTCCAAATTTCCTTCCCCTAAACATGCAGGGAACACTTAAGCTATTAGAGGAAATCTGTTCCCCCGGTTTAAAAAAAAAAGATCAGTCCAGAAGCCATATACCAAGCCAAACCAGATTCAAGGCCCAGCAGTGTATATCTTAGAAATATAAAAAAGCTAGATGAAATAAATAATGAAGGAAGGAAGGAAGGAAGGAAGGAAGGAAGAATTTTTTTTTAAGTTTCAGCTTATTTGTTTGCTGAGCAGGGAAGACCACTCATAATATAGGGTGAAAAAGACCTGAGGTAACAGTGGGAGATGAGTCACTAGGCAGGCCCACTGAACAGAGGAGCTGGCTTCCTATCCTAATCTCAGCTAACAAACATTCCAAATCCATATTCTGAAGAACATTTAAACATTTATGTGTGATGCACTATAACCATGAAAAAGGACTCATTTAAATGAATACAGATGAAGTCTGCAGAGATCTTCTTTGACTGGGAAAAGATTCACTTCCACAGATCTGTATAATGAAGAGAAGACTCTAATGGCAGCAACAAAGAGGTGTGTGCTGGGGTTTTATAGGAAAGAGCCCCTCAAGCTCCCTTGATTTCATCTCATAGATCAGAACTTGGCTTACTCCCTTAAGAGAACTAATTATCCTAGGGCTACACATACCTTTTTCTTAGACAGTGAATGTTGACTTAACATGTTCAAAAAAGATATGAATCAGATCACACTGCAGGTATTGCATGATTATGGATATTTTTAAAGGATTCATGAACTTTTGCTCACCACTGTAAATAAAACTTAGATTTTGTAACAGATACCACAGTACTCTTGCAGAATACAATATACAAATAACCTTTTAGTGTGAGTGTGAGTGTGAGTGTATGTGTATGCATGCATGGGTGCATGCATTTATAGGGAGTTATCCATTTTCTAACTGTTTAATATGAGCTCCTTAAACTTTTCCTTTTACAAAAACAAATGTACTTCTTTAAGCTACCCTACTTACTCATCAACTCAGGCTTGTTCTCTTTTTCATAAATAAATGAAATGAAGTCAACCCAAGTAAAACTCCTCCCTTAATTACTAAATAACTATAATTAATCTTAAATTATGAACAATTGGTTTGCTTACCATAATCTTCATCAAGCAGCTCTTGTCTTTCAGAATGATACTGTGAATCAGCAATTTCCTCATATTCTTCAACCATACTAGTTCCAAACACCCTATAAATGGTATTTTAATTAAACTAATTAAAGACCTGATAAATCATGATTGTTTCCTTCTCCACTACAGTAAAGACTAATTTCACACTAGTAATGCATAAAACTGAAGTGCAATGCATTTCCCCAACTCTCACTTTTTCAAGGTTACCACAGGCTTGATTTTTCAACTTTTTCACATTGGTCTTTTATCTATTCAAACTAGACAACCTGTGACCCACTGGGTCATCATTTCAGAGATATTTCCTTACTAGATTCCTCAATGCTTTTAACAATGGCAGAGCTTCTAATGTACTGCCTTCACTGGAAAAATTCTTAAAAATTCAGGGAGAAATTCAGAGATATAGCTGGCTTGAAAATAGCCCATGTCATTCATATTGAACTGTATAGCACAGCCAACATCAGGAGTTTACCACAGGAAATGTTTTATGACATTTTGTATTAGGTCATTAAATGTTTTATGGTAATTTTTATGTCATAAAATATTTTATAAAATTTGCCAAATTTCTATTCCACAGGAGTCATGGGTCCCAGATTTTGCACGCATTCTATAAGTTAGCCCATTTGAGGTACCTTGGTTCAAAACTTGTTGCCCTACGATGCACCATTTCACCCAGTTAAAGGTTACAAAGTATCAAACAGACACAAGAGTTTTATTAGTATATAAATATTGTATATTATGACAACTTTGATACCATGGTGCTTGTTCAGCCTTGAAACACTAATTCATCTAAATAAATAATTTTTGCAAATATCACCAAACAGAAAGATCATGTTTCAAGGAAATAAAAAGCATAGAAATAATAATACTTCTGATTAATACCTTATAAGGCTTAAAGGACAGAAATGTTCTGATCCAAAATGTGATACCAACTCCACCTGAAAAATAAAAAGTATTTAATAACTGAAGAGTTTAAAAGGTATTAACAGTTCTTGTGTAAAGTAAAGATAAAATAAAATAAAAGTTCACATAAAGTTAACAGAAGGAATCTTGTCAGGCTCTGTTCTTTTCATGCATTAGTGTGCGGAGCCACAGAGTGTACCCATGCCTTAGGCTTTCAATATTATGAAGATACTGCTAACCTTTAAATACTTGATGAACATCTGAAGCAAGAGAAAAGAAGAAAAAAAGAAAGCATCAGTCGACTACATGCATGCCACAGGCAACAAATTAGCTGCTTATGCTATTAATAACAGTGAATGCTGTAAACTTCCTTTCCTTCCTTCTCCCACCACCCCAATATGCTGCTATGAATTTGCAGACAATGTTAAGATGCTCGCTATAGGATACAACATGCAGTCAAATTATGTTTGTTATGTAGCCAAACACCTGGCATGCTTCATAATTACAGATGAATGCTAAGGAAAAAAAAACCCAATACAACAAAAATAAATATAACTGTTTTATTCTAGTGGCTTTCAAGATGTAAAATAAGGAATGTGTTTTTTTACTTTTTTTTTTTACTTTACTGCACTCTGCTGATTGCACAGATAACATGGCAACAAGGAATCCACAAAAAAGGAGCCTGTTTTATTTATTTTCAGTTTATTTCTTCTATTTCATTTTAAATGGAAGAAATGGAATTATAAAGTTAGTGAAGGACATACGATTACTTAATGTTATATTTTTCTTGTTTGCTCTCTTGAATGAGTGTAGTAGTAATAGTAATCATTATTATTTTATTAAATTTGTAACTCCCAATGACCCTGGGCTGTTCACAAGTAAGCATCATTAAAAAGAATAAAACAATGTAATAACAAACAACAAAGAACAAAAGACAGCAAACTGGACAGGAGTAAAAACAAACCTACACCACTTAAAAGAGCCTTCAAACACCCTTGCCAAAGGCCTGGGCAAATAGCCAGCTCTTCAAGGCCATTTGAAACACCAGCAGGGTGGGGCTATCTGAATCTTGGGGGGGACCTTATTCCAGAGAGCAGGTGCTGTGACAGTGAAGATGTGCTTCTGGGTCCCAACAGGTGGCATTATTTAACCAAAGGAATCAAAGTGCACCAACCCTGCCAGATCAAATCAGCCAGGCAGACAATATGGGAGACAGGCAGTTCCTCAAGTAACCAGGCCCTATGCCATGTAGGGCTTTATAGGTAACAACCAATACCTTGAATAGCATATGGAAGCAATCTGGCAACCAGTGCAGATAGCAAAGCAGGGGTGTCACATGGGCATACCAAGGCATGCCCATTACTGCCCTTGCTGCTGCATTCTGGACCAGTTCAAGCTTCCAGGTGGGCTTCAAGGGCAGGCCTATGTACAGCACTTGCAGTAGTCAAGCTATAAGGTAACCAATGCATGAGTCTGAAGGGCCTTCCAATCTAGGAAGGGGCACAACTAGAATACCAGATGAAGCTGTGCAAAGGCCTTCCTAGCCACAGCTGCCACCTACTCATCAAGCAGGAGCTGTAAGTCCAGGAAGACCCCCAGATTGTGCACCATCCTTGAATGGGGAAGTGCTACTCCATCCAACTCAATCCTACCAAGCCCAAGGGGCTGTGGGTGTTTGGGCCACTCACAGCTACTTGGTCTTGGTAGAATTGAGTTGGAAACAGTTTCTTACCATCCAAATTCACACAGCCTCCAGGTACTGGGACAAAACATTGTCAGCTTTACTTGACTGGCCCAGGGGTCAAAAGATTTGAGTATCATCAGTGTACTGGTAATACTGAACCCCAAACCAGCAGACGACCTCACTTAATAATTTCACATAAATGTTGACCAGGAGGGGATAGAGTATAACCCTGTGGCACCCCACAAATAAGGGGCCTAGGGAACAATCTCTCCCTCCCCTGGCCAACATTGGCCCAGAGAAAGGAAGAAAACTACTGCAAAACATGTCCCCAATCCCCAATCCATAGAGCCAAATCAGGAGGATACTGTGCTCAACAGTACTGAAAGCAGCTGAGAGATCAGGGAGCACAATGATATATACACTAGCTCCATCCTGGTTCCAACCACAGGTCATCTAGAAGCGCAGCCAAGTGTCTCAGCACTAAATCCTGACCTAAAACCTGTCTGAAACAGGTCTAGATAATTCATTTCCTCCATAGTTCTTCTCAACTGCAAACCAACCACCTTCTCAACAACCTTCCCCAAAAGGAGAAGGTTGAAGACTGGACGATACTTATCAACACCTGTTATGTCAAAGGATGGCCTCTTAAGGAAGGGATGCTCCACTGCCTCTTTCAAGGCAGGAGGTACTACCCCTTCCTTCAAAGAGCCTGACACTACATTATGTACCCAACTCAGGTCACCTCCTCTGCCACTTTTCTGACCCAGGAGGGGCTTAGATCCATAAAACAGGTAGCTGAACTGACAGCACAGAGGACCCGGTTCACTGCCTCAGGAGTCACCAACTCAAACTCATCCCAGATCAAATCACTAGACCATGCCTCAGGCACCTTAGCCAGTCCTGCCCAATGAGAGTCCAAGTCAGAGCAGATCTGAGAGACTCTGTCCACCAGATACAATAATCCTCACAGTGGCTTGACTCCTGGGGGAGGTACGGCAAACTGAAGATGGCTCCGCGAAAGCAGAGCCGATGACCGCGGCAAAGACCAGGGAACCGGTTGAGTAGACTGGTTCCTTGGAACTCTCTGGATAAGGAGAGGACAGGAGATCACCTACATGTACTCTGGACGGCTGCTCCTCACGAGGAGACCACAGGACAGCAGACCCCCATGGGTTTGAGTGCCAGGAGGCAAAGGGATTAATGATCAAGCTCACAACAGCAATGGAGCCTTTAAAGGACACTAAGTTTACAAACCCCACTTTCTAATCACTTCTGGAAATTTCCTATTAACCATCTTAAAGCTGATAGCTTTAGAACGACAAATCTGAAAAGTCTTCAACTCTGAACAGAAGAAAAATTAATTACAAGCTTAAGAACTTTAAAAAATTGTACTAAATAGCAAACAGCTAAATAAGATTTTGGTCTAAGAAAGTTATAAATGGATTAAGGGTAAATTTGGAATATTGATTTTTGAAGTAAGATTTTAGAATTAACTATAAAAAATAAACAACTTCTTTTTTCCTGTGTTTTCTATTTTTAACTTATTTTATTTATCAGATTTTTATCACCGCCCATCTCCCCCCCAAAGGAGAAAAACTAATACAATAGAATAGAAAATAGAATTTCCATTCTATTTTCTATTCTACTGTATTAGTTTTTACTACTATAATTAAACTCTTAAAAATTATATTAAAAAAATAATAATCCTCACAGTGGCTCAGCAGATGTTCCAAGGGGCCCTCCCTATCCAATAGGGACCAGGTTACCCTGAACAAGGCTGTTGGACAGTCACCAATGTATGCAATAAGGGTGGAGAAACAGTGCCTTTTGCTGCCCTTATCACCACAAAGTAATCTCTAATATGGGCTCTTACCCATGTCCAGTCAGACTCACTTTGACTCTTTCTCCAATGGTGCTTCAGACTTTTCTGGTGCTTCATCATCCAGAGTTCCTTGGTAAACCAAGGTGCACCCTGGGATTGGCACATAGAGAAAGGCTGCATAGAGGTGATATGGTCCAAGGCCCAGGTCATCTGCCCATTCCAACAAGCTACTAGGGCTTCAGCTGAACTGCCCACCCAGATCCTCATGGAAAACCCCAAGCTCTCTCTGGAACCCCACTGGGTCCATCAATGGCCTGGGGTGGTTTTGCCTTCTCTTAAGAGAAAGGAATAAATAAAGAAACGGCGATGTGAAACACAAGTAGGAAACCATCACCATTAGGATAGCCCATTATTCTTCCTAACCAGAATTAACTGTTGTGATAGTGAATAGAAGTGCCAAGAATTTGATCTTCCCTTGCTAAGAGCACATGGCAAGGGAACAGAATGAAAGCAGCCACTGGCAATAGCAATTTTGAAATTTCTATCCTTCTAATATTCTGGATATCAATAGAATCCATGCAACTAATGAATTAAATAAATGGGCTTCCCTTTACGGGGTTGCTAGTACTTTTTAAAATTAAGATTAAACAACAAATATAAATCAAGCACTGGTACCTTCATTCACTTTAGCAACAATAGAGTCATTGCATTTTCAAAGGACTACAGAAGAGTCAGGTCTTAATAGCTTTCTAACCTACTAAGTGGGATAAGGCCATCTTTATTTCCAGGGATAAGCTGTTGCACAGTAGAGTAACTGCCACCATTAAGGTGCTTTATCTCTGGGTCCCACCTTGCTGACACTCCCTAAGTGGAGGCACCTATAAATACCCTCTATTTGATTTTCTCATTGGATTGACAGAATTCTCTTCGGTTTAACAGTCTTGCAGATACTCAGGCACCAAGCCATTCAGGTAATAACCAACAACTTGGATTGCATCTAGAAGCCAACTGGAAATCCATGAAGCTGCCACAATGTATGCGCCAAAATGATAAAACAAATAGAAACTGTATGTGGGCCACTACATTTTGGACCAGATGTAGCTTCCAAATAGTCTTCAAGGGTAGCCCCACATAATGAGCTTTGTGGTAATCTAACCAAGAGATCACAGGGAATGAGTGACAATCAATAAAACCTTCTGTTCCAGGAGCGGGTACTGTTGGTATATTGTTTTCTGCTACAGAAATTAATGTTACCATGGTAATTGAGTACTTCCTTAAGTATCAGCAGGGTGAAGAGGTCAAACTTAATTGTCCTCAATTTGGGTGTTAAAAGCTGCATTGCCTGGGGGAGGAACCTTGCCTGGACTTGTTTTAGTTTCAGTTTCCTTCTTTCTACACACAGCCTCTCTTCTCGGTGCTCTCTAAGCGTGTGTGTGAATGCACAGCTTGTAAAATATGTTTTTGTGCTTTCTGTAAATACATTTATTTTTATAGAAATGCCTGGTGTGTGTGATTTTTCTGATCTCTCGGGCCAAAAGCTTTCCAGCACACTCTGCCACAGGTACAACTAAAGTACAAACAAGATGGAGCTTTGCAAAGGCTCTCCTGGCCATGGCTTCTACCTACTATCATAGATGCCATGAGTCCAAGACAACCCTCCACACTGTGAGCCTGCTCTGTACAAGGAAGGGTCACCGCATCAAGGCAAAGATGGTATTCCACTGGAGTCAGATGGCTTCTGAAGGAACACCTGTTCCACCTTGTCAGGGTTGAGCCTAAACCTATTTTCCCCACACAGACCTTCCCAGCCTCAGACACTGATAGAAGACTTCAACTGCATCTGCTGAATGCAGAAGACCCAAAAGGAAACAATGGTAGATGGCACTGAACACTGCTGAGGGACCAATTGGACTAGGAAGGCCACCAACCCCCCCCAATCCATTTCCCACCTATAGTCCTCAATAATCATGACCAAGTCTTAGTCCCATATTTTGAATACTGACTGAAAAGGGCCCATAATCTGCTTGACCCGACATGCACGCATAAGTTCACACAGCACATGCAGCAAACATTTAGTATTCAAAATCAGGTTTCTAAGGACTCAGAGTGCATGATATGAAATAATGAATTCAAGTCACAGAAAGGCAATTATCAGATTATGAAAAAAAAAATAGTGATAGGAAGAGGAATCCACTGATAGGCAGGTGACAAATTCTCATTTTTGGATACATCAAGCACAATATGAATAGCTACCTGTCAAGAATACTATAAGCTGGATTCCTGTGGAGGGTTTATATGCTGATCTAAATGGTCTCTTCTACGATTTACTTCATCTGTCCTACTTCTGACAGTGAAATTTTGCTTAAATACATGCATGTATCAGTTACACAGCCTACGTAACAGGAGGCCAACACATATTGCCCTGCATAACTTGGTAGCTATGTGGTCCTTGTAATATAATTCCTCTTTGTCCACTTTAGTGAAAAAGTTGCAATCACCAAAAATAGATTACCTTTACATATTTGGCATACATCTGTTCGTCCAGAGGAAAACTCTGGACATTTCTTTCATCTCTGGCATGAAAAGTACCTAGTTTGACCCACTTATTTGTTGGATACCTAGGAATACAATGCATAAAGAATCAGAAAGCGCAATGATTTTGTGATTAAACAGCAAATAAGATCCTTCTTAAAATAATTATACATTGCTTTCTAGTTTACAGCTGATGTATGTAATTATATGAAATTAAAATGGAAAGCACTTAAGGCAGCCTATTTAGTCTAAATTTATTATATTAAAAAAGCAGTTCAGTGTAACTGCAATAAACACTAGCTGAAGCCATATGTATTTGCACAGTTATGCATTCCATTTTTTTCTGCAAAGTGAGCTGCAAATGAGAATTTTTAAAAAGATATTTGTCTGAGTTATTAAACTCTAAATAAGCATGCTGGATTTGCCTGCTGAAGACATGGAAATTAAAGAGATTATGAAATTACAAACATTGAAAATGACTTTCAGTTTCACTAAATTTTGTGACAATAAATTCTATAATTGCACTGTTATCATGAGACATACCTGTCACTGATGGACACCAGAAAATCCTTGGGAGTGGATGAGAATAACTCATGATTAGCAATATCCAGCTGCTTTACCTGAATGGGCTCACACAATTCAACAACAAACCTTCAGGACAGATAAAAAGCACACTATGAATTGCATGTTCAACCATTTCATGGCAATTTATCCCAGAAATGTGCTTCAAAATGAGGTGACATGTTTCTCAAGTGCATTCACCATTCCTTTTCATACAAAGAAAGCAGCAGCAATAAAATAAAAATCACTGTGCCAAACTAGGCTCAATAACAACTTCTTATCAATATATGATTAGATTGGGGACATTTTAACCGCCATACCACTTGCTTCATTCTCTTCAGCTATCAAATATATCAAGGAGATATGTGCATTCTACAGAGAGTATGCATGCTTTCAAAGAAACTAGTTTTCTCTCAAATAAGTGGGTGTAGGACTGCAGCTCTAAGAATACTGCAAGAAATCAAAACTTGGTAATGAACAGGTACCTCAGTGAGGAACACTGAATAAAAATATAGCCCAGTGGAGTCCTTGGTGCTCTCTGAGCCTTGTTGTTTTCTTGCAGACATTTCATTGCCAGACTAGGCAACATCTTCAGTGTTGATTTTGGCATATCTGGATGTTGATTGCTGGCAAGGGAGTGTACTGGTCTTTTGGCTTTTCTGTTGTCTCTTTTGAATGGTATGTAAATGTCGTTTACCTCTATGTGTCTGTTGATGGCTGCTTTGTCTGAGTGCCAGGCTTCCAGGAATTCAACACTAGGATCAACACCAGATGACCCATCAAACAGCACAATACACCTTAATCAAGGAACTATTAACTCAGGCAATCAACCAAGCAGCAAACAACAGCCCAATCAAAGAACTCCCAAGGAGAGAACAACACCCCTACCAACACAAGCAGGTCAAGCCACCATATATAAACTGAGAGCAAGGCCCACTCCCTCTTTGCACTGAAGATGTTGCCCAGTCTGGCAATGAAACGTCTGCAAGAAAACAACAAGGCTGAGAGAGCACCAAGGATTCCACAGTTCAACCCTGAGCTACAAATATTGGCTTCGATTGATATAGCCCAGTTACAGCTTTTCCAAATATTAACTATAGGGAATTTTAAATACTTGGATTGGAAAACAACATCTAAATGTGTTCTTGCATTGAAAGATTTAACACATTTATGGCATTCCCAAGTAGGCTGCCTCATCACAGCAGGGGGATCCTTAGACCGAAGAACACCAGGAATATATGCTGATTCTTCCAGCAGGGTCACCCAAGGTGTAACATTATCCCAGCTGCCCAGTTAAAGCAGTCAGGCACTTACATAAGACACAGCAATATAGGAAGATGCTGGAGTCAGATGATCACATTAGTGACAACAGCAAAGGCATCATTTCATACTGCATGAGAGAAGGCAATCGTAAACCACTCCTGTATTTTATTAAGAAAACTGCATGGACAGACAAGATAAAGTGATGATGATATAATGCCAGATGATGCACCCCTCAAGTCGGATGGGACTCAATTACCTATTGAAGGGCTGAGGATTTTTCAGAGTATGAATACTGTTTATGATGTGGCTAGATTAAAATGGTCCAGATGTCTTACTGCAGATGTGGCCATGCAGGAAAAGAAAATCCCAAGTTTCAAAGGTAGAATTATAATTGGAACATGAAATATAAAATGCATGAACATGGGAACTTTCAACATAGTGGAATATAAACTGAACTACAAACTGACATCTTAGACATAATTAAATTGAAATGGACTGGAATCAACACTTTCAGTCAGAAGATCATACATTTATTACTCAGGACATGAAAAATTAGGAAGGACAATGCTGCTTTCATAGGAAGGATATAGCAATGCAGGAAATGACTGAATATCAATTAGAATTTGCAGACAGCTCTTTTACATGATGGTTATCCATGTTTATGTTCACCATTCAAGTTGATGAGTTTCATATTCATCCTTAATAATTACAAGTCCAAGTTCATGCAAGCAATATGTGTTCCTTGTGGATGAGACTGGAATGTCAAATTTGTAAAAAGGGAAAATAGTAAATAGTATATTTTACTATTTAGTATAGTATACAAAATAGTAAAAAGGAAAATGCAGTTGGACTTTATGACCTAAGAAATAAAATTGCAGCTATTTATCACTATGACAAATATGAACTGTATGTTATTTCAAAATAATTATGTTAAGGCATGGAATGAACTTAAAAAAGACATGTCAAGATGAGAGAAACTACAATTGTCATTGTTGGGGAGAATTTCTCTGATAAAGATGAATGTTTTGCCTAGAATGATGTTTTTGTTTCAGACAACACCTGTTTTAGCAACTGATGTACCATTTAAATGATGAAGCAACATGTACTACTTTGGCAGAGATATTATATTTTAGAATAATATCTTGGGTTCGATTACAATATTATATAGTATTTGTTAATAAACCAGCCATTATAGATGTTTAATATATGGATTTTTATTTTTTTATTTTATTTTTTTATTTATTTAAGCCTGTTGATGCATGCTGGATAATTGATAAAGCTGAAAAATACCAAAAAGAAGTTGTTCTTCATTGTTTATAGAAAGGCATTAGATTGTGTTAACCATGTCAACCATGTGGAATAACCTTAGGAAAATGGAAATCCCCAAACATGTCACTGTACTCATGCAACCTATATACAAAACAGGAAGCCAGAGTTCAAATGAAATATGGCAAAACAGCGTGGCTCCAGGTCAGCAAAGGAGTGAGACAAAGCTGTATGTTCTTTTTCTTAGTTATTAAATCCATATGCTGAATTAAGAGAGGCTGGATAGGAAGAAGAATGTGTGTTTAAAATCAGAGGAAGAAACATCAATAACCTGCACTATGCTGATGATACTATTCTGACAGCCGAAAATGCAAATGTTCTGCAAGCACTGGTAATGAAAGCGAGTAGCACAATGGGAAAAAAATGGAACTATCATATTTTGGACATATTATCCAAAGACCTAGCTCCCTTGAGAAATCCATAATGGATAGAAAGAAAGAAAAGGATTATCAGCAATGATGGGTGGACTCAATTAAGCAGCAATGGATGCACCATTAGGAGACCTGGGGACAGATCACCCTAAAAATGGTCTATCTATGTAGTTTCTAACAGTTAACACAAATTTGATGGCACATAATGAATAATGAATCATGTATGCCATATGCTTGAGATGCCAAGTACTGTTTCTTGAAAACTTGTACTTTTTTCACTTTTGCAAAACAAATTCAATTAATAATCACTTTACTGAAAATGTACTTACCAAATTTTAGTACTGCATGGATTTAGCATATACAGGTCCATATTTTCCATTAATATTGCTGATGTACTCTATTACAAATGAGAACATAATTCATTAGCAGAAACTGTTCAGAAGGCAGTTAAGTATTTTTTTGGCTTTTTGGTACATTTGCATCATTAGACACATACAGTCAGGACCAGAAATATTGGAACAAGAATAACTGTTTTGGCATTTGGCCTCTGTACACCACCACACTGAAGATGAAAGGAAACACACCCAAAAGTGGGGCACTAACTATTCAGGAAGTATAGCCAGTGGCATACACACACACCCATCGTTGGTAGCTCATAAGTAATGGAACAAATGGCTGACAAGCAGCTGCATGGCCAGGTGTGGCCTGTTTCCTGGGTATCCCATGACCAATCAAGCAGATAAAAGGCCTGGAGGTGGTTCTGACTGTTACATTTGCATTTGGTAGCTGTTCACTCGAACTCTCAACATGACGTCCATGCGAGTGAAGGAGGCCATCATTAGATGAGAAAACAAACCCATCAGAGAGATAGCAAAAACACTGGGAGTGGCCAATACAACAGTTTGGAACATCCTGAAAAAGAAGGCATTAACTGGCAAGCTCAGCAACAGCAAAAGGCATGGAAGACCACAGAAGACAACTAAAGTGGATGACTGCAGAATTCTGCTCATGGTGAAGAGGAACCCTTTCACAACATCTAGCCAGGTCAAGAACGCTCTTGAGGAGGTAGGCATGTCACTGTCAACATCTACAGTCAAGAGATGGCTTTATAAATGTAAATACAAAGTCTTCACAACAAGGTGCAAACCACTGGTAATGCTCAAGAACAGAAAGGCCACATTAGACTTTGTTGGCATTTCTTTGTTTTTTGCACGGACCAAGCCACTAGGTTACCATGGTAATTGAGTACTTTCTTAAGGGTGAAGAGGTCGAACTTAATTGTCCTCAATTTGGATGTTAAAAGCTACATTGCCTGGGGGGGGGGGGGAACTTGCCCGGACTTTAGTTTCGCTTTTGTAGCTTTCCAGCACAGCTTCTCTTCCCAGTCCTCTCTGAGCATGTGTGAATGCACAGCTTATAAATACGTTTTTGTGCTTTCTGTAAATAAATTTATTTTTATAGAAGTGCCTGGTGTGTTATTTTTCTGATCTCTTGGGCCAAACACTTTCTAGCACTCTGACAGGTTATGGGCCCAGTCCAGAGAGATCAGCTCCACACCTCATGCATGTTTAAAGGCAGGTAGCAAAGACCTGTGAAGATTTTCTTTGGAGCTGCCTGAAGATTTTTCAGCAACTGCAGGTCTGCAGGACAAAGAAGCCAGCTAAGGTGACTTGCAAAAGAAGGAAGAAGCCATGGCTACCTCCCAGCCCTCAGTGATGCCTCTGGAGCACCTATCAGAGACCAACTACTTGAATTGGGCCCTGAAGATGGAGATGTATCTTTGCAGAGAGAATCTTTGGCTGCCAATTGGTGAGCAAACCCCCCAAAATCCCAGTGCTGAATGGCTTAGGCAGGATGAGCGGGCTAGAGCCACCATTATCCTGGGAGTTGAAGACAATCAGCTAGCACATGTGCGAGGTATGCAGTCTGCAAAGCAACTTTGGGACGCTCTGAGAGACTTGTATGTAAAGGCAACAGCAGGGAGTAAAGTTACCCTGACAAAAAAGCTGTACAAAACCTACCTTGCAGAAGGAGATAGCCTTCCTGAGCACCTGCATTATATTCAGCAGCTGTTTGTTGAGTTGCAGGAGAGAGGAATGGAATTTACACTTCTCACAAAATCCTATATCCTCCTGTCCTCACTGAATGAAACGTGGGGCACGCTGATTTGTACCCTGGAGGCTATGCCTGAAGCAGACCTCACCCCATGGTATGTAACACAGCACCTACTCGCTGAATGGGAGAAGAGAGAGGAAAGATCCCCCCCCCATCTCTTCTGGAAAGCTACAGCACCAGAAAGCAAAGGGAAAAGAACTGAGGCAACAGCACTAGCCAGCCAGCGATGTTTCAACTGTGGTTCAGCTGGACATTTGCAGAAAGACTGTGCCTTGAGACCCAAGAGTAGAAAGACAGAGAAGAAGAACACAAGAGCAACACAGAAGAAGGCTCTTCAGACAAGCCAAATTGCACAGGTTGCTGAGAAGGGTAATTCTGATGTATGGGTGTTAGATTCTGGGGCCAATTGTCATTTATGTAATTGTAAAAGCTCTTTTGTGTCACTGTCTAAAACAAACAGACAAAAGTGTATCTTTGGCTGATGGGTCTGTGACCAAAATTATGGGACAAGGAGACTTGTATTTATCCTGCTTGGGAGAAACTGTGAAAGGTATGTTATATGTGCCAAATTTACAGTCAAACCTTTTATCTGTGGCACAATTAGCTGCAACAGGGTATATCATAACATTTAAGAAAAATGGTTGTGAGATACGTAAAAATAGGAAATTGTGTGCTACTGATATTTTAAAAGACTCCTTGTACATTGTGCAAAATGCAAGGAAGCCAAGCTGCAAGACTGCAGTTGGCAACGCTCCATATCATGACCAATGTGTACACCTGATGCACAGGAGATTTGGTCAGGCTAATTTCAGGTATACAGCACAAATGCCACAGCTGTGTGCTGATCTAAAGATAAAACCCTGTGACAATACTTAGACTGTGTAGTTTGCAAAGAATGCAAAACACAAAAAGCTCCTGTGGGTAAGCACAGTGACAGTTACAACTAGACCTCTAGAAATTGTACACTCTGACATTATTGGTCCTTTTGCTCCAAGTCTTGGACAAGCAAGGTATGCAATGACCATCATTGATGATTTCTCAAGATACACATTTATCTACATCTTAAAACATAAAGATGAGGCATTTGAGAAATTTAAAAGTTTTGTGACATGGGCAAATGGAAAATTCCCTAGGCCTGTATCTGCACTCCAATGTGATAGAGGAAGAGAGTACCTTTCTCACAAATTCAAAAGGTTCCTAGCAGAAAGGGGATAGAACAAATTCTTTCTAACCCTTACACCCCTCAGCAAAATGGTGTTGCTGAAAGAAAGGGCAGAACACTGCAAGAATCAATGGAATGCATGCTTAAAGATTCCAGATTATCGTTTAAATATTGGGCAGAGGCAATGTCCACTGCCTGTTATGTGCAAGACAGACTGTATAACTCTGTGATTCAGGACACTCCATTCCATTTGTTTTATGGTGTGAAACCAAAGGTAAGCCATCTTAGAGTGTTTGGTAGCACTGCATGGGTTCATATACCGAAACAGCAGAGAAGGAAAGGAGGCCCCACAACAAAGAAAGCCATCTTTGTTGTCTATGAACAAAGCCAGAGGAGCTACAGGTTCATAGGAGGAGAGAAATTAATAATTAGCAAAAGCGCTTCTTTTGCTGAACAAAACTGGGGGAGATTAAATTCTAGCTCTCCAGTTGAATTATCCACAACAGAACAGCAAGGACTTGCTGATAGTGATCTTTTGCCTGATGAGGACATTAAGCCAGAAAAGCAAACTGAAGATATGTCTGATGAGACAGATGCTTCTCAGGAAAGTGATAGGAGTCAAAATTTAAGCCCTGTATTACCGCGCAGATCTCAGAGGAGTAATAAAGGCGTTCCTCCATCACGTTTTCAGGCTGAAACAGTAAAGGCTTTTCACATATTCACAGAACCTGAGTCTTTAGAACAAGTGAATGCTTTACCACCTCAGATTGCACAAAATTGGCATTCTGCCATGCAACAGGAATTAGCATTCTTGAAAGAAAATAAAACATGGAAACTGGTAAATCTACCTCCCAATGAACGCTGTCTGGGTTGTAGGTGGGTTTTCAAACTGAAAAGGGATGCTGATGGCAAAATCCAAAAATATAAAGCAAGGTTGGTTGCAAAAGGGTTGACTCAAAGGAAAGATTTAGACTTTGACAAGACTTTTGCACCAGTTACTAAAGGTGAATCAATTAGATTACTGTTAAAAGTTGCTGCACTCAAGGGAGTGTCAGTTAACCACTATGACATTCAAACTGCATTTCTCTATGGTGATTTAGACCACAGATTATACATGCAGCAACCTCCTGGCTATGAAAAAGGGGAGAATCTAGTCTGTGAACTGCAGAAGTCGATCTATGGGTTAAAACAAGCTGCTAGATCCTGAAACCAAAAAGTAGATGAAAAACTGCAGAATTTTGGTTTTGAAAAAGGAAAAGCAGATCCATGTGTATATATGAAGGACAAACAAGGCTGTATGTATCTGTGCATTTATGTTGATGATTTGCTGCTGTTCACATCAACAGAAAAACAAAGGCTTGATTTTGAAGCCTGCATGAAAAGCCATTTCACATTAAAAAGCCTTGGAACAGTAACAAATTACCTAGGCTTGGAAATACACAGGAAAAAGGATGGTAGTTTTCTGTTAAGCCAACATAGTAAAATTTAAAAGCTCCTAGAGGATTTTAACATGCAAGACTGTAAATCAGTCTCTACTCCTATGATACCAGATTTTTCAGAAAGAAATAGGAGAAACTCAATTAACTGAGGCAGAGGAATATAGATCTGCAATTGGAAGTTTACTGTACATTGCAAATCACTCTCGCCCAGATATCTCAAATTCTGTGGCCATTTTAAGTAGACAGGTAGAGAAGCCTACATCTACTGGAAAAGCAGCATTGAAGAGGTTAATAAGGTATTTGCAAGGAACAAACAATTATTGCCTGAAGCTAAATGCCTATGGAACAGAGAAATTGCAGGTTTTTGCCGATTCTGACTGGGGAGTGACAGGAAATCCACTTCTGGGATTTTAATTCAATTTGCTGGGTCAAGCTTAGGCTGGCATTCTAGAAAGCAAACACTTGTTGCTCTTTCAACTGCAGAAGCAGAGTTTTATTCTCTAGCACAAACCTGTAATGAGGTTATATGGTTTAAACAGTTGTTAAAAGACATAGGCATGGAAGTGAACCAGCCTATAACTGTTTATGAGGATAATCAAGATTGCATTGCAATGGCAAAATCTGAAGCCTGCAAGAATAGGACAAAACATACCAATATTAGATATCACTATATCAAAGACATGATAGCCAAAGGAGAAATAATGTTAAAATATTGTGAATCAAAAGACATGATTACTGATATTTTAACCAAACCTCTTGCTCTACCAAAAGATACAAGAGTTGACAAAGAAAATTGGTTTGTGACTTACTCCTTAGCAAAACAAAGGGGAGTGTTGGCATTTCTTTGTTTTTTGCACGACCAAGCCACTAAGTTACCATGGTAATTGAGTACTTTCTTAAGTATTGGCAGGGTGAAGAGGTCGAACTTAATTGTCCTCAATTTGGATGTTAAGAGCTGCATTGCCAGGGGGAGGAACTTGCCCAGACTTGTTTTAGTTTCACTTTTGTAGCTTTCCAGCACAGCCTGTCTTCCCAGTCCTCTCTGAGCCCATGCAAATGCACAGCTTGTAAATATGTTTTTGTGCTTTCTGTAAATAAATTTATTTTTATAGAAATGCCTGGTGTGTGATTTTTCTGATCTCTCGGGCCAAACGCTTTCTAGCACTCTGAAAGACTTTGCCAGCAAACACCTAAAAAAGCCTGCCCAGTTCTGGAATAAGATGCTTTGGACTGATGAAACCAAGATTAATTTGATGGGAAGAGAATGATGGGAAGAGAAAAGTATGGAGAAGGAAAGGAACAGCTCATGATCCAAAGCATACCACATCATCTGTCAAACATGGTGGAGGCAGTGTTATGGCAGGGGCACGTATGGCTGCCAATGGAACCGGGTCACTGGTGTTTATTGATGACCTGACTGCTGATAAAAGCAGCAGGATAAATTCTGAAGCATATAGGGCTATACTTTCTGCTCAGTTTCAGCCAAATGCTGCCAAACTGATAGGACACTGCTTCATATTGCAGATGGATAATGACCCAAAACATACAGCAAAAACTACCCCCGTTTCTCAAGGCAAAGAAGTGGGATGTTCTTCAATGGCCAAATCAGTCACCTGATCTCAACCCAATAGAGCATGCTTTTCACTTACTGAAGACAAGACTGAAGGCAGAAAGACACAAACAAGCAGCAGCTGAAGGCAGCTGCAGTAAAGGCCTGGCAAAGCATCTTGAAGGAGGAAATTCAGCCTTTGGTCATGTCCAGGGTTCCAGTCTTCAGGTAGTCATTGACTGCAAAGGATTTTCATCCAGGTATTAAAGACTTCAGCAAAGTATCGTTACCTTGTCATGGTGCTGGAGCTTGAGCACCTCAATGATGCCATGAGCTAAACCGTGAAGGGCCACCCAAGACGGGAAGGTCATGACAGAGAGGTCAGACTAAATGCGATCCCTGGGGAAGGTAATGGCAACCCACCCCAGTATTCTTGCCGTGAAAACTAAATGGATCAGTACAACCAGAGATATGTCGGTATACCATCGGAAGATGAGACTCCCAGGTCGGAAGATGGTCAAAATGCTACTGGGGAGGAACAGAGGATGAGTTCAACTAGCCCCAGACGTGATGACGCAGCTAGCTCAAAGCCAAAAGGACGGCTAGCGGCCGACGGTGCTGGTGGTGAATGGCGAATCCGATGTTCTAAGGATCAACACACCATTGGAACCTGGAATGTAAGATCTATGAGCCAGGGCAAATTGGATGTGGTTATTGGTGAGATGTCAAGATTAAAGATAGACATTTTGGGCGTCAGTGAACTGAAATGGACTGGAATGGGCCACTTCACATCAAATGACCACCAGATCTACTACTGAGGACAAGAGGACCACAGAAGAAATGGAGTAGCCTTCATAATTAATAGTAAAGTGGCTAAAGCAGTGCTTGGATACAATCCAAAAAATGACAGAATGATCTCAATTCGAATTCAGGGGAAGCCATCTAACATCACAGTGATCCAAATATATGCCCCAACCACAGATGCTGAAGAAGCTGAAGTAGAGTGGTTCTATGAGGATCTGCAGCACCTACTGGACAGCACGCCTAAAAGAGATGTTATTTTCATCACAGGAGACTGGAATGCTAAGGTGGGCAGTCAAATGACATCTGGAATTACAGGCAAGCATGGCCTGGGAGAACAAAACGAAGCAGGACATAGGCTGATAGAATTTTGCCAAGACAACTCGCTCTGCATAACAAACACTCTCTTTCAACAACCTAAGAGACGGCTTTATACGTGGACTTCACCAGATGGACGACACCGAAATCAGATTGACTACATCCTTTGCAGCCAAAGGTGGCGGACTTCTATACAGTCGGTAAAGACAAGACCTGGAGCTGACTGTAGTTCAGATCACGAACTTCTTCTAGCACAATTTAGGATCAGACTAAAGAGATTAGGGAAGACCCACAGATCAGCTAGATATGAGCTCACTAATATTCCTAAGGAATATGCAGTGGAGGTGAAGAATCGATTTAAGGGACTTAGTAGATAGGGTCCCGGAAGAACTCTGGACAGAAGTTCGCAACATTGTTCAGGAGGCGGCAACAAAATACATCCCAAAGAAAGAGAAAACCAAGAAGGCAAAATGGCTGTCTGCTGAGACACTAGAAGTAGCCCAAGAAAGAAGGAAAGCAAAAGGCAACAGTGATAGGGGGAGATATGCCCAATTAAATGCAAAATTCCAGAGGTTAGCCAGAAGAGATAAAGAATTATTTTTAAACAAGCAATGCGTGGAAGTAGAAGACGACAATAGAATAGGAAGGACAAGAGACCTCTTCCAGAAAATTAGAAACATTGGAGGTAAATTCCAGGCAAAAATGGGTATGATCAAAAACAAAGATGGCAAGGACCTAACAGAAGAAGAAGAGATCAAGAAAAGGTGGCAAGAATAACAGAAGACCTGTATAGGAAGGATAACAATATCAGGGATAGCTTTGACGATGTGGTCAGTGAGCTAGAGCCAGACATCCTGAAGAGTGAGGTTGAATGGGCCTTAAGAAGCATTGCTAATAACAAGGGAGTAGGAGATGACAGCATCCCAGCTGAACTGTTCAAAATCTTGCAAGATGATGCTGTCAAGGTATATGCCAGCAAATTTGGAAAACACAAGAATGGCCATCAGATTGGAAAAAATCAACTTATATCCCCATACCAAAAAAGAGAAACACTAAAGAATGTTCAAACTATCGAACAGTGGCACTCATTTCACATGCCAGTAAAGTAATGCTCAAGATCCTGCAAGATAGACTTCAGCAACTCATGGAGCGAGAATTGCCAGATGGACAAGCTGGGTTTAGAAAAGGCAGAGGAACTAGGGACCAAATTGCCAATATCCACTGGGTGATGGAAAAAGCCAGGGAGTTTCAGAAAAACATCTATTTCTGTTTTATTGACTATTCTAAAGCCTTTCACTGTGTGGACCATAACAAATTGTGGCAAGTTCTTAGCGGTATGGGGATACCAAGTCATCTTGTATGCTTCCTGAAGAATCTGTATAACGACCAAGTAGCAATGGTAAGAACAGACCACGGAACAACGGACTGGTTTAAGATTGGGAAAGGAGTACGGCAGGGCTGTATCCTCTCACCCTACCTATTCAACTTGTATGCAGAACACATCATGTGACATGCTGGGCTTGAGGAATCCAAGGCTGGAGTTAAAATCGCTGGAAGAAACATTAACAATCTCAGATATGCAGATGATACCACTTTGATGGCTGAAAGCGAAGAGGAACTGAGGAGCCTTATGATGAAGGTGAAAGAAGAAAGTGCAAAAGCTGGCTTGCAGCTAAACCTCAAAAAAACCAAGATTATGGCAACCAGCTTGATTGATAACTGGCAAATAGAGGGAGAAAATGTAGAAGCAGTGAAACACTTTGTATTTCTAGGTGCAAAGATTACTGCAGATGCTGACTGCAGTCAGGAAGTCAGAAGACACTTAATCCTTGGGAGAAGAGCAATGACAAACCTTGATAAAATAGTTAAGAACAGAGACATCACACTGACAACAAAGGTCTGCATAGTTAAAGCAATGGTGTTCCCCGTAGTAACATATGGCTGCGAGAGCTGGACCATAAGGAAGGCTGAGAGAAGGAAGATAGTCCATGAGTACTGATGGCGAGCAGGAGGGGGCCTCTATCCAGGGGGGAAATCGCATGTGTAGTACTGAGGAATTAAGCAGCCATTCAGAGACACAAATCAGACCCTCCTTAACTTTTGGGGTTTATCTGTCTGGGTTTTCCCACGCTTCTTCAGTTTGTTAGGATTCTGTCTTATGTAGCAGTAATAAACACTAGAGACCTACTCCTCGTCTCAGCGTGATTCCTGACTGTTAGGACATCAATCCTAACAAACTCCTACTCCCATTGAAAGAGGGAGGAACAAAGAAAAATAAAGGAGAGACATTTGGAAAATGTCTTCGGAAAACCAGGAAATTCGGCAAGCCATCCAACAATTGGCAGCAGCCCTGCAACAACACCAACAAGTAGATCTCCAGATCAACACATTACAAGCTGCCATGCTACAGCAGTTACAACAACCAGCTCCGATTAACCCACAACCGGTGCCAGCAGCAGCAGCAGCTCCACCAGTAGTCTTGAGATCCCAAGGCAGTCTACCAGAGAAGTTTGGAGGAGAAGCAGGACAGTTTTCTCACACAGTGCACAATGTTTTTTGACAGCAGACCAGCAGAGTTTCCCACAGACAGAACCAGAGTCACCTTCATTCTAAGTCTGCTAAAGGGACCAGCAGCCAAATGGGCTATTCCCATGGTGGAGAACAATGACCCAATTCTCAACGACTACCAGAATTTTCTGGCAGGGTTCCAAGCACACTTTGACAACCCGATCAGAGAGGTCACTGCCAGCCGGGAAATTCGGAAGCTCAAGCAAGGCAACAAGAGAGTGGGAATCTACATTGCTGATTTCAAGCTGTTAGCAGGAGATCTGGACTGGAACGAGAGTGCCTTGAAAGACCAATTCAAACAGGGGCTGGATGAAGAAATTAAGAATGAATTAGTGCGCCAGGGAACACCAGCTACCCTAGAAGTTTTATATCAGTTGTCTGTGGTCACAGATGCCAGGCTAGAAAAGCTCAGACAGATGCAGCCGGGGAGAGGCAGGGGCCTCAGGATGCTTCCAGGATTTCCAGCTCTCTCCGCAGCATCTCCTTACTCAGGACCAGAGGAGCCGATACAGATCGGGGCGAGCAGGAGGCTTATTTCCGAGGCTGAGAGGCAGAGAAGGAGAGAGAGAGCCCTCTGTTTCTACTGCGGAGTCCAGGGGCACATGGTGAGAGCTTGCCCAGCGAGAAGCCAAGCAAATTCAGTAAGAGCCCCAGGGCAAGCAGCAGAACCAAGAGCCACCTCCGCCTCTACTTCCAACCAGGGAAACTCCGTCGGTCTCCCTCCACGGAGCTCAGCAGGGAGACCATCAATCAATTAAGAAGGGCTCATTCCGAGGATTCCAGGCAATCCTTTTACTACTTACCAGTAATAATGCGCGTCAACTCAGAGCACCAGGTCAAGCTAGAGGCCCTCGTGGATTCCGGAGCTTCAACCAATTTTATTGATGTACAGACTGTACAAGACCTCAACATCCTGACCATGGAATTGCCATGTCCCATAGAAGTTGAGACCATTGACGGCCAGCCCCTCAAGGCAGGGCCAATTAGAAGTTTCACAGAACCTTTGCAACTGACAATGGGAGACCACACTGAGTGGATCCAACTTTATGTTACTGCATCACTTAATGTACCTATAATCCTGGGCACACCTTGGCTGAAGCTCCACAACCCATTGTTGGACTGGGCTACAGGAGCAGTCTCCTTCCCAGCTAAGGAATGCCAGCACCACAAGATTCAAGCCGCTCTCCGCTCTCCAGCAACCAACGCAGTCACGGAAGCAGGGGGGGGGGGTCCAGTTGCCAGCCAAGTATGCAGATTTCGCAGACGTTTTCAGCGAACAAGAGGCCACAGCACTACCCCCCCATAGGGACTGTGATTGCACCATTGAGTTGATACCAGGAGCCAGGATTCCAGCAAGGAAACAATATCCCATGTCCCCCAAGGAACTAGCCACCTTAAAGGATTACTTAGATTCTAATCTCCAAAAGGGTTTCATCCGACCATCTACTTCCCCAGCGTCTGCTCCTACCTTCTTCGTACCAAAGAAGCCTGACCCATTGGCACTGGCAAACCAGGAGGCACCCATGAGAGTGGTCCACGATTTCAGTTCCCTCAATAAACTCACAATAAAAGAAAATTATCCCATGCCGATATCTGATCTGCTGGATCGCTTACAGAAAGCACGCATTTTTACTAGGTTGGACCTCAGGAATGCGTACAGTATGATCCGGATGAAAGAGGGGCACGAATATCTGACTGCCTTCGACACCAGGTTTGGTAAATTTGAGTACCTTGTTTTGCCCTTTGGCTTGTCTAATGCAGGAGCCATATTTTCCAGATTTATGAATCAAATTTTCTCTGATATACTAGACAAGTATCTGGTCATTTATCTAGATGACATATTAATTTTCTCTGAGGATGCTACAACTCATGTAACCCATGTACGTAATGTCTTACAAAGACAGAGAGAACAAGCTGTTCGCCAAGCTAGAGAAATGTGCCTTCGATTTAACTGAATTACATTTTCTGGGCTATAAAATATCAACAGAAGGCATATCCATGGATCCTTCTAAGGTCCAGGCAATTCTCTCTTGGCAACCCCGCCCCCTGAAATGTGAAAGATGTACAAAGGATCCTAGGGTTCTGCAATTTTTACAGGAGGTTCATAAAAAAAATTAGTGACAGGGTTAAACCCCTCACACAGTTTTTGAAGAAAGGATCAAAATTCATTTGGGGGGAGAGGGAGCAAGCAGCATTCTGAGAATTCAAGCAACTCTTTGCATCCCAGCCGCTGTTAAAATACCCTGATCCCACAAAGCAATTCATAATGCATTCAGATGCTTCCGATATTGCCATTGGGGCGGTGTTATTGCAATATACAAACAAAACCGAGAATACATTGCTTCCTTGTGCCTTTTTTTCACACATGCTCTCACCAGCAGAGAGAAACTATGATGTTTTTAACAAGGAGTTGCTAGCAATTAAAGCAGCATTCCAAGAGTGGAGGGACTGGCTAGAAGGTGCAGCCTTTCCTGTGAAAGTCTGCACCGATCACAAGAATTTACAGCTTCTACAAAACACCAGATCCCTCACCCCACGCCAAATCAGATGGAGCCAGTTTTTCTCCTGTTTCAATTTTGTTATTTCTTATGTTCCCAGGGCGCAGAACTGCTTGGCAGATGCCCTGTCTCGATCCATTCAGGCAACCCCCGCTACTCACCAGGAGGTACAGGCTACTACATTACAACCTCACAACTTTGATCAGTCTATGAGGGGGAACCAGACAGAGATTTTAGCAGCAGGCAGACAAGCAGAGGACCTATTTACAAGAGTCAGAGCTCAGCAGCAACAGGACCCGTATGCCAGGGCCAGGATGGATGACCTCCAGAGGGGCCCACAAGACACTGCCTCGCCATTCAATGTGGAGGCAGGAATCCTCAGGCATAGCAGGCGATTATACATTCCCCCCTCATCGAGGGAAGAAGTACTGAGACTTTGCCATGACCATCAAACAGCAGGCCACGGAGGTGTTTTCAAAACTCTCCATAGAGCTCTGAGAGACTACTGGCGGCCTAAGATGACTGCAGACATAAAGGGCTATGTGGCTTCTTGTCATACCTGTAGACGAGCCAAGCCTCTCCAGGGAAGCCCGCAGGACTCTTGCAACCCCTACCCACCCCCAGTCAGCCTTGGGACACTATCTCCATGGATTTCATCACTGATTTACCCCCAGTCCAGGGGCTGACTTCCATACTAGTGGTGGTGGACCTTTTCACTAAAATGGCGCATTTTATTCCTTGCAAGGGCCTCCCATCTGCGCAAGCCACAGCGCAGTTGTTCATAGACCATGTTTTTAGGTATAAAGGCATGGTAAATCACTTGGTGAGTGACAGAGGTCCTCAGTTCACTTCCAGGTTCTGGAGGGCCCTTTTCCAGTCATTAGGGGTCCAGATCCATCTATCATCATCGCATTATCCGGCTAGTAATGGGCAAGCTGAGAAAATTAACCAATGGTTACAGCAGTATCTCAGGTGTTACACCACTTATCAGCAAGACAATTGGCCAGCCCTGCTCCCCATGGCAGAATTTACTTATAACAACTCTGTGCAATCCCCTACCAAGATGTCTCCTTTCCAAGCACTCTACGGGGTTAACCCTCGGGTGTTGCCCACCTCCTCCCAGCAGGGAGCTGTTCCAGCTGTGGCTGATTTTCTTAAAGAGCAACAAGCCACACAGGAGTTGTTAAAGGAGCAGCTGTACAGGGCAAAGAGTGCTTACAAGAGAGCTGCGGATGCTCACAGACAAGAGGGGCCAGCGATTGCGGTAGGAGACAAAGTGTGGCTCTCTACCAAGTTTTTGACCTCTACCAGGCCTTCCAAGAAGTTGGACTCTAAGTTTGTGGGCCCTTTCACTGTGGTACAGCAGATAAATCCAGTGGCTTATCGCTTAAAGCTGCCAGCATCCATGAAAATCCATCCAGTCTTTCGCAGAGCCTTGCTAGTCAAAGACCCTTCCCCAAGTACCTTGCGATCGCAAATGCCCCCCCCCTCCAGTAATTGTGGAGGGGGAGGAAGAATACGAAGTTGAGGAAATTCTGGACTCGAGGAGGAGGGGAAGGGGCATCCAATATTTAATACACTGGAAAGGGTACCCTGAGGAAGAGTGCACGTGGGAGAATGCCAGAGATGTGCATGCACCAACGCTGTTTCATCGATTCCATCAGCTTTTCCCTCACAAACCCAAGCCTCGCACTCTACCAGAGATTCCTCACTTGGCTGAGCAAGCAGAGGAATCCCAAGCAGAGGAGTTCATAAGTTTGCAGTTTCCACCCCCGCCTGAAGCCTTGACACCAGTAACAGAGGAGGGGGGGAACCGCAGCCCTCCACCTCGGGCTTGCATTTCCCGGGGGGAGGGGGGACGACTCTTCTAATTATCTAGCTATTTTCCAGCAGCAGCCACCTGGGCCAGAAGAGTTATCAGACCTGGAGAGCAGCACTGATTAGTCCTTGGAGGAGTTTTCCTTTGAAGACTTTCCATCGTTGCCCAGTTCCCATGGGAGCTTAGAAGGAGACATAGACTCTTATCAAATCTCTGGAAGGGAGGGGGCTGAAATGGAATGTGAATCTGGAGGGGAGGGCGATGTCATGAGTACTGATGGCGAGCAGGAGGGGACCTCTATCCAGGGGGGAAAACGCATGCGTAGTATTGAGGAATTAAGCAGCCATTCAAAGAGACACAGATCAGACCCTCCTTAACTTTTGGGGTTTATCTGTCTGGGTTTTCCCACATTTCTTCAGTTTGTTAGGATTCTGTCTTATGTAGCAGTAATAAACACTAGAGACCTACTCCTCGTCTCAGCATGATTCCTGACTGTTAGGACAGATAGATGCTTTTGAACTGTGGTGTTGGAGGAAAATTCTGAGAGTGCCTTGGACTGCAAGAAGATCAAACCAGTCCATCCTCCAGGAAATAAAGCCAGACTGCTCACTTGAGGGAATGATTATTAAAGGCAAAACTGAAATACTTTGGCCACATAATGAGAAGACAGGACACCCTGGAGAAGATGCTGATGCTAGGAAGAGTGGAAGGCAAAAGGAAGAGGGGCCGACCAAGGGCAAGATGGATAGATGATATTCTAGAGGTGACGGACTTGTCCCTAGGGGAGCTGGGGGTGTTGACGACCGACAGGAAGCTCTGGCGTGGGCTGGTCCATGAAGTCACAAAGAGTCGGAAGCGACTAAACAAATAAACAACAACATTAAAGGCGATCCTTATGTTTGTAATGATGTTGGTTTTATGAGCCACCAACGATGGGTGTGTGTGTATGCCACTGGCTGTACTTCCAGAATGGTTAGTACCCCACTTTTGTCAAACCCCTTGAATGACAGCTGAAAGTCCTGACTTCGCTCCCATCTGGGTGTGTTTCCTTTCAACTTCAATGTAGTAGTGTACAGAGGCCAAATGCCAAAACAGTTATCCTTGTTCCAATATTTCTGGTCCTGACTGTACATACACACAGATACACATTAATGGCAGAATTACAAAAGACTGCACAATCTTATGTTTTATTCCAACATAAGATCATATCTAAAAGTTGTTTAAGCTGGCATATACAGGATAATTTTTGGCTTATACTACCACCACTCTATGCATCTGATGCTGCTCTTTACCTCTTTAAAGTCTTTCTTTCTCAAGGGAGCAGATGGCAGGCTGACTTATTCTACAAGCAGCAGCGGAAACCTCTTACAATGCTGAAAGGAAATTGAACTTATTCCTACCACAGAAGATCTCAAACTTGATTAGAGCTAAATATATTTACTAAAAACAAATGAATCCACATTCAGCAGCTTTCTAAAAATATAAACTACAGCGTTCTTAGGTGGTGTTGTTACCTTTGCTTCCGGGTTAGCTGCCAGTATTTTGGCACCACACTCAACTGAAGCATAATTATTCCTATTTTTTTGCACTTTTTTTGTAAGATGTTGACCTCCATTGGAAGAGGGATGCATTGACTGACCTGCATACCATACAAAATGTACCAGAGAATTAGTAAGAAACATTTTAAATCCATTAAACTAAAGCAATTCATAAACTAACATTCTTTGGCACTAACAGCTTATCAATAGTAATTCCTATACCACACTATCCACTACTTGTAATTATTTTGTACTCTCTTTAATTTTAACTACAACATGTTAATACCATATTAGTTCTAATAGGTACAACATGAGGAGACGCTACTATATAAAAGGATTTGTAAGATCTCCCTTGTTATTTAAAGTTAATATACTGCCTGAGGGTATTGCAATGAAGGGCAGTCATGAAATATGAGTAACATAGTATCCTACCAGAAGTGTACAAAATAGTGAAGACACAAATGATAGCTGTTCCCAGAAGGCCTGCTTTCTACAAGTACTATAATATTCACGTCTTAGCAGACACATTTCTCCTTTAAAAGTTTAAGCAAATCACAGTTCATTACTTTGTCAAAATCTGTTTTTAAGAAACATATCTGCTGCTCTTAGGTTTTATTGTCCTGAATTTATTTATTCATCACTCAGAAATGATGATACATAAATCTTTGTAGAATAAATCAATAATACTCAAGGGGTAAATGGTAATATCAGGTCCTGAAAAAGTTATTGATACCTCACTATTATTTATTTGAATGTCTTTTCTTCATCTTGCCATTCCACAGTCATCAGGCCAGGATCAGATTACATCCTGCTTACCACTTAGTTTTTCCCAGCTGTGTTAAATTCATATCTGAAAGTATTTTTACGTTAATGGAATGTTCAGAAATGCAAATGCAAGGTAAATTTACCTACTATTACTGCCGGGTTATACACTCTATTTCATTACCTCTTTCTGCAATGTACTGAGACCAAACTGAAATGCTTCTTACAAATCAAATCCTTCTCTACCACCTTCTTCAACAAGAGAAATTTTACAAAGGTCTTGAAGGTTATAAAACACCAGTCCTTATAGACTAGTTCAAGGCCTCTGGCTATGCAATAATGAAAACTAAAATGAGAGAGGAGATCAAGTTGGTTTTCCCACAAGTCCAGCCGAAAGCTGAAAGCTTAGAAATACATTACTCCAACAAAGGCAACCTGAAAGTTTAGCTATTACCAGAGGCACTTAATACTTGAATTACATATAGTGCACCATGATTTACAGCAGTCAAAATAACAATGTGTGAAAGAATTTAGCATTTAAAATTCCACACAAAGGAAACTGGAAAGAGAAACTGACACAGCAATAGACAGGACAAAAATATGCAATTAGTGACATCAGCTTAGGTTTACTTTGAAGGAAGAGAGGTAGCTTCCAAGGATGTGGAAGGCAGAAAAAGTATATGGTATAGAAAGACTATTTGGAAGGAGGCTATGGCTGAAAGAAGGCAGCCAATTCTTGGCCAGGGATATATCAGAACATACGCCAGCATAGTTAATTGAAGGAAGGCTGCCATACCTTTAGAGTCAGAAAGAAGTGGATGATTTTAGTAGCAAAAATACTAAACCAGAAGAAAAGCAACCAAATTAGAAATACAGGAACAACCACCGTAGTTTGGGAAGAAATTACTAGGGTATGCAACAAAGTCCGCTGAAGGCAGTGAAGAGAAGGACCTTATTTGCACAGAGGGAAAATGTTTTGCAAGAGCTGTAAAAGTAGCAGCAACATGAGCTGCTAATACACTGAATGTACAAAATACAGATAGTCCTTGTTTAGCAACCACAACTGAGATCAGCAACCCAGTTGTTAAGTGAGGCAGTTGCTAAGTGAAACCAAGACAGTGCTTATGATCTTATTTCAGCTTTCCTTTGCTTTACAGACCTACGAAGGTTGTAAATGTGAGATTGGCCTAAAGTTACTTTTTCATCATCATCGTAACTAGGAACAGTTGCTAAATGAATTGAATCAAATTAAATTATCCATTCAGTCGTTTCCGACCCTTGGCGATTCCAAAAGCCAGCTCTCTCCATGATTTCCGATCTTGTACAGCTTCTTTCAGTTGCTTTATCTTTTGGCCTGTGGTTGCTAAATGAGGCAGTCACTAAATGAGGACCACCTGTAGAGGAAATTGTATTTGACTTTTACTTCCTCTATTCCATGCATTCGGTCTATTAGCAACTCATCTTGCTATTTATAGCACTTGCAAAATTATTCGACAAGATGTGTATGTAACATTATCAACAATCATAAAAAATGTATGAGAAAGTGAAAAGATGAAGAGCTCAGTCAAAGGCATTTAGGGCAATGATGAAGCACTCATGTAGAAATATCAGAGGAAGAGAACTGCCAAGTAATGGAAAGTCCTTGGCAGAGAAAAGAGGCAGCAGTAGGCTTCTCCTGACACACTGAACTGGAAACATGCACAAGCAGGCATTCACAGACATAGAATCACAGTGTTGGAAAAGACTTTGGACAGGAATCCCCAGACTGTCCAGATAAATGGCTTCCACCTTTGCTGTTCTACTACTTAACAGTTCCCAGAGTGAAGAAATTCCTCTTTATTCAAATTTTAGATCTCTCTCTGTAAAGCTCAAGCATTGGTTCTTGTCTTGCACAAGGTAAAGGTAAAGGTAAAGGTTTCCCTTGACGTAAAGTCCAGTCGTGTCCGACTCTAGGGGGCGGTGCTCATCTCCGTTTCAAAGCCTTGGAGCCGGCGTTGTCCATAGGACACTTCCGGGTCATGTGGCCAGCATGACTCACGGAACGCCGTTACCTTCCCGCCGAAGCGGTACCAATTAATCTACTCACATTTGCATGTTTTCGAACTGCTTGGTGTGCAGGAGCTGGGACGAGCAACGGGAGCTCACCCCGCCGCGCGGTTTCGAACCGCCGACCTTCCGATCGACAGCTCAGCGGTTTAACCCGCACTAAGGAGAATAAATCCACTGCCTCTTCCCTGTGACTGTCCTTCAAATATTGGAAAACTGCTATCATGCTTCCCTTTAGCCTTCACATCTTCAAGCTAAATATACTCAGTTCTTTTAACTGTTCTCTAACAGTTTTAGCCTCTAAATCCCTCACAATCTTTATTCTTCTTCTCTACACTATTTCAAGTTCCATCACTTCCTGTAATCTCAACATTGTTGATGCAGTCCATTGCTGGCTCATGTTTAAACTGAGGTCTAGAAAGTCAGCCAGGTCCTTCTCACATATGCTACAGTTGAGCCACATACCACTTGACATAAAACTGTATCTGATTTTTCTGGAGTGCAGAACCTTACATTTCATGCCATTGAGCTCTATTTTGCTGGAAAAGGCCCAATCTTCAAGCCTCTCAAATCCTTTTGAACCTTGAGCCTGACTTCTGTTTCTGTTAGCAATCCCTCTCAGCTTTGTGTCATCTATAAGTCTGCTGAGCATCTCTTCAATCTCCTCATTCAAGGATAAAAAAGAATTCCAATAACTGCTATGTATCAAATGTAAGCCCTATTTATAATAAAATTGCTCCAATTCTTGTGCCCTTTTCTCCTACCCATGTGGTATATTAGACTTGAATCTACTCTATTTTGGGCAGGAGGGAAGGTTTCCATGTATCTCTTGTTTTAGTAACATGCTAGCCTTGTTTCAAGCTTTTTGCTTCTGAATTTTTGAGAACTGGCTTTCACAGCCAGTGATGTTCAATGGGACTACTCAGGGACAATGCATGAATAGAAATGTGGACAGATTGAAGAACACCACCAATCCTATTAATAATGAATGAAGAGCTGCTGAAAATAGCAACAGAACCACTTCAAGACCCATCAGAGAAATCTAAAACGCAATGCGAATCAAGCAGGAGAAAGTGATCAGTTGTAATTAAAGGCAAGAGAGAACTTAGGGTGAATGAAAACTAACAAGAGACTACAGGTAGTCCTCATTTACCAATAGTAATTAGGACCAGGAACTCCACTGCTAAGCTCACGGTCATAAGGTGCAATGTCACATGACAGCGCCAACTTATGACAGCAATTCTGGCAGTCCCAGTTGCTGCTGTTAGGCAAATCCTGTGCGGTTGCAGTGCCCCACAGTCACATGATCACCATTTGTGACCTCCTGTCAGCTTCTCCACTGACTTTGCTTGTGAAGGTTGCAAATGGCAATTACATGACAATGGGATGCTGTGACATCGTAATTGTGTGCCGGATGCCGAGTGCCTGAATTATGATCACAGGATGCTGCAACGGCCACAACTATGAGAACCTCTTTTAAGTATCCCTCATTCAGCACCACTGTAACTTTGAATGGTCGCTGAACAAGTGTACATTAAGTGAGGACTACCTGTAGCTGTTTAATTTTGATAAGGGCATTTACACTACACAGATGAAAGAGATTAATTACAAGTAGAAGAAATGGAGACAACATCCTCACTGATTTGAAGTCAACTAGGTGAGAAATAGGTCAGTAGGTGGAAAAGGATGAGTCTAAAGATTTTATTTTTTCACAACAGAGTGGCTCCAAATGGACACATCTGAGCAATGCATTCAACCTGCCTGAGCAACACATTACATATTCTCATTATTAGCCATTATCTAGGTCATCAGAAACTAGCAGCCCCTGCATCTTTCATAATGGATATAGTCTAACCAACAAAAACACAAAATTAACTAAGAATTGTATTTAACTCCACAGATTCACTCAGTATATCCTTCAATCTAGATGAATTCACAATTGAGTTAGATTCTGACCGCTATAAATCCCACTGCCCAGTCATAAAAATCTTACATTCAATTCTTCAGGAAAGTAATTCTACAGTGTTTGAATATTTAGATGTCTCAGTATGCAGTTATGATGTAATGAGACTTACAATGTTAAGACCACTTTTCTATGGGAAATGTTGTGGTCATTGGAACTGCAAAGCTGCTAACAATGCTTTAGAAAGTTTCATTTGGAAAATCTGTACAATGCATCTCAGAGCAAAACAAGACTCGGCATTGCTTAAGTATCAAATAAAATTAGAGCATGTTATTTTTAAAGGAAACTAAAAAATCAGAAAACAGAATGAACCTTAACTATTTTATTTTAAAGGGAGAATTCTGTTCAAAGTTTGACTAAAAACAATTAAACTCACTCTTTTCTTTTTCCACTTCCATAACCTGCTTCTTCCATTCATCAAATGTGGGAATATCTCCTGGGTCCTTTGGGGCTATTACAGAAGTAGGGTCAATTTCTCCTCCTGCTTTTCTCTGCACAAGGCAGCAAAATAGTAAACATCAGGTTTATTGATATTAACAAAAGATCAAGATTGTAAGTAGGTAATGTGGTAAGTACCCAAACTTATACTGAACTGATCATTTAAAATGTAGGATATCACTAACAGGCCTAACAATTAACTGGCAAGGCTACTGCACTGCAGAGCTTCCTGTTGTATTTGGAGCAATTATTTGAAAATAGCTCCTGTTTTAACAAAATAAATTTCCCTCCTATACAAACGTTACTGACTCACTATCATGAGGAAGTTAATCCAGGGAAGAAACCACAATAAAAGAGAAAACATTGCATACCCAGCTGGAAAAAAGGTTTTGTATTATTTATGCAATGCCACTACTTTTGATTTAAACTATAAAAATATATTTACTCCACTTCAAGTTGAATTATTCATTATAATGCTCCCATCAAAGACAGTTCATAAAGCTCAGTCACATTCAGATTTTGTCTGGAGAATCAGGATACAGACTACCAATCTGCCTGCATGATCTACAGAAAATGCGTTTCCTGAAGCACGTATAGAAACTGGGACATCAAAAATCCCCTCCTCCCCCTCAATACTTTTTCATTGTTCTGTCACCAGCTGAAAATGGCTTATGTGAATAAAAGAGGGGGTCTTCTCAGTTATAGAGTCTAAGTAGCAAGACAAACCCTTATGCACATTATGTCTGCCTCATTCCTGAACAGCTTGAGGCCACCAGGTGTTTCAGAGCCTATCCATTCAGATGGATTGTATTTGCTGGCTCTTGTACTATTTATTTTATTATTGTATGTTTACTATATTGTAATTATTTTGTTTATAAGGTATTATTATAATACTTTATAAACAAACATAGGGAGAGATCTGACCCTTGACCCCTCCGTTGTGGGGTGCCGCAGGGTTCGGTTCTCTCTCCTCTCTTATTCAACATCTACATGAAACCACTGGGTGAGATCATCTGTCACCACAGAATGAGGTATCATCAGTATGCTGATGATACCCAATTATACATCTCCATCCTGGGTGAGGTAAGGGATGCGGTGACGGCCCTTTCTCGGTGCCCAGGGGCTGTGGGAGCCTGGATGGGGAACAACAGGCTTCAGCTGAACCCTGGTAAGACGGAGTGGCTGTAGGTTGACAGCGCCTCTGCTTCTGGGAATTTGTCATCTTTAGTTCTAGATGGGGTTGCACTGCCCCAGACAGACCCGGTGCGTAACTTGGGGGTTCTCCTGGACTCACAACTTCTGCCCGAAGAGCAGGTGGCAGTCGTGGCCAGGAGGGCCTTTGCTCAACTTCAGGTTGTGCACCAGTTTCGCCCCTTCCTGGAGCGAGAAGCCCTCCGAACAGTCACTCATGCCCTGATCATCTCCTATATAGACTACTATAATGCGCTCTACATGGCGCGACCCTTGAAGAGTATCCGGAAGCTTCAGCTGGCCCAGAATGCAGCCACGGGGGCTATTCTTGGCGCCCCTAGATCGGCGCATATAACACCTTTGCTGCGTGAGCTGCACTGGGTGCCAGTTTGCTTCCGGGTCCAATTCAAGGTGTTGGTTATCACCTTTAAATCCCCACATGGCATAGGTCCAGGTTACCTGAGGGACCATCTCATCCCTGTAACATCGGCCCGCCCCACCCAATCATGCAGAGAGGGCATGTTATGGACCCCATCTGTAAGAGAATTTCACCTGGTGGGGTCCAGGAAGCGGGCCTTCTCTGCAGTGGCCCCCGCCCTTTGGAACACCTTGCCTCCAGAGGTGAGGCAAGCCCCATCGCTCCTGACCTTTAGGAAGGCCCTGAAGACTTGGCTCTGCCATCTCACTTGGGGCGGGAAGGTGGGGAGCCATTCTTGGGGGTGGCTTGCGCCTTAGAGCCCCTCCCACCAGATTGGCATCTTAGAGCCACTTGGATTTTGTTTATCTACATTGTATTTTATATTGGCAAATTGTTTATTTATTGGATTTTAATGTTATTGTTGTGGTTTAAATTTTATTGCAAACTGCCCAGAGTCCCTCTTGGGGGAGATGGGCGGTAACAAAATTTGAATAATAAATAATAAAATAAATAAATTATTTATAACATTATATTGTAAGTCACCTTAAAATATAAGGTATAAGCCTCTGATAGAAAAGTAGGATATTATTCTTATAAAAAATACAACACAAACAAAATACCAGGAAAAAGCAAGAGGATCAACATAAAAGGCTGTAAAACGATTCAAGAAGAAAGCATTTTTGTTCATATGATTTTAGTTTCAAATAAAATAAAGGCTGAGAGGATATTGCACTATTTTCCTTATCACATACTGGGATGTAGCTGTCTACCTCCTTTAAAAATATTCCTCACAGATGTAGTATTAAATGGTTTTGAAAGCATTAACATTCTTCAGTACTTGCCTTTCTTTAGATACCATCCTAGCAGTTGAGTAGTTTAGGTGGCGGAGTAGTTTAGGTGGGGAAGGAAAAGTTTAGTTACCTCTGCTCTTATGTTACCGGAAGCATTCAAAGCAGACTTTGGAGCTGTCTTTTGCTCACTTGCAGAAATTTTAGGATCAAATTCCGATTTTGTCCTCTTCCCTTTCCTTTGTGAAGAGATATTTTCTGTATGCTGACCTACAAGGCTATAAAATATGTAAACATTCAAAACTTACAGATTTCCAGCTACATGTCATTAAGAATTTAAAAAATTATTATAAATTATTATTATATGAACATATGAATACCTAAAATGGAAAGCTGAGAACTGCCACTAAGATACAACAGCAAAAATCATTTCAAACTCACCCCTCTGGTGAAGTGACAAGCGAGGAAGACTCGCTCTGAGAATCAGCCTCAAGTGCCCCACTGATATCACAGTCAGATTCTGACTGTTCAACTTCCGTAGCACTCACTATAAGGATATCAGCACTGGAATTTTCTATTGCACTGAAGGGGAGAAAACATAAGCATTTGTATCAAATGGAATGGGGCATTCAGGGTCTACTGAAAGATCTGTGGATGATTTTTAATTATAAAATTCTCAATTATATAGTATGGGAACTAAAAGCATGTTCCTCCTAAATTAGATTAGTAAAAAATAAAATTTGGAAAAAAATAACTAAGAATAGATTTTTGTATTAAATGTGTGTTCAAAGACACACTTACTGTATAACATATTTAGACTATATTTTGCATGCAGCTCCAGTCAGGCATTCTATTTAAAAAATGAAGATCTGCCAAGTCCTGTGATAAAGAATAATGCTGGAAAATCTCCTGGGCATGGAATTAAGAGAGTAAACAAAGGATGGCAACAATCATTTCCTTTATCTTTCACAATTTCCCATAAAGGGAATCCTTTGTACTTGGCATTTAGGCCATGATTTCAGAATTCAAATATTTGATATTTCTTTTTAGCTAGTTATATACTTTCAGGATCATGCCTTCCATTTTTATCTTGACCATCAACAAGGGGAATCAGCAAAAATATCACTTGCATCCTCAGCTCCTTCACCTTTGTAACCAATGCTTTATAGTTGCTCATAATCCTCTGAAGTATTTGTCTTCTACTACCAGTTTCCCATACAGATTAGCAGAATGAGATAATGATCATTTGATTTGATGAAAGTTAGTAAAAATTTCCGCCATGCACCAGGAAGCTGAATTGATTGTCCTCTCTTTAAGGAGTGCTGACCAAGACTAAATGACTAGCTGTCTAATGCAGCACCATCTACTAGCTGATCATCTTATAAGTTGCATCTGTAAGCTCCTTCCACTCAAACCATATGCTCAGCCAGCACGCACGCACAATACCATGCAGCCCCACACAATCAGCTCATACCCCCATCAGTAACTTAGCAGGAGCTAAATACTACTCAGTAGCTCCCTCACAAAATGTCCGTTTCTGATTGCTCTCCTGTTAATCACTCTGATTATGAGCTCTGTTTTTTTTTCTAAAGAAAGTTGGCTGAGACTATCCAGGTCTGCTTGCTTTGTAAGAGTAACTAAGTGCTATTACTATCTAGTTGGACTGAAAAGGGAGATTCTAATTATGAAACAGTACTATTCAAAGTACTTCAAAGAAATGTCAATTGTTAACTTTAATATGGTATCAGTGACTTGCCATGAATGAGTGAGCCAAATAAGAAATAAACTAGTTCAATATAAGAAACAGAATGGGATAAAAAAAATACACAGAGCAAGCTGCCTACTTATACTATTAATCAATGTGGATAAAATATACAAAGCAAATTTTAAAATATTAAATACCAACATAAGAAAACATAAATATTTACTTGGGCTGAGAGACTGGTGAGATCTCAGAGGTAGGCATGCTGAAAGTATTCTCCGGAACACCAGCTATGATGAAAGAAGCTTCATTTGAATTAATTGAAGACTGTGCCTGAACTTCAGATTTCTTTAATTCCCCCTTTTCCATATTCTGTTCAAAAAAGCACAACAGATTTTAACATGAATTCTAGCAACTTCAGAATTTACATTTGACTACTCAAATCAAAGAAAAATATAATACAAGTCAACCATTTTAGTAATATAAACTAACCACACAAACTATTTCAAAGAAGAGAGTAACAGCAAAAGCTAATACTGAGATCTTGAAGCTATTAATAAAGTTAATTGTTAAATTTATATCCCAACTTTCTATCAGAGGTAACTAACCTAACTAAATATCCCAGGTGCTACTTCAAGATTTACTGTTTTATACTGGACTGTAATTAGCCCAGCAAATTTAAATACTCCCTCTGTCTATAACAATACAGCTAATCAGTTTTTTTCTAATGTAGTCATGGGAATATTTATGCTTTTTAACACTCATTAAATCCTTATTTTCATATCATTATGCACTCATTAAATCCTTATTTTCTTTTTCTGATACTGTCTTTTCTGTTCTTTCTACAAATGCTTCATTGCTGGCAGTTGTATGTTGTTGTTGCTGGTCCTGGAATATTTTTATAAAAGGTAAACCACAACTGGAAATTATAGTTAGCATATACACTAGGGCTATGTGCACATTAGGACTTTTTATAGTAGACTTGCATTGGACTATGATATAAAAATTGTACAATATTTTGTTTTTTATCCATATAATTCAACAAAGCATATTGTGCATATTTTTATGTGCAATAAATATGTATAAAGTTCCTTTAAGCAGGATATTGACTATTTGCTAGATTTTGGCCACAAAATATGAAATACAAATGCATCCTAAAATAGCACTTACCATATATAGACCTTATGAAGGGTCAAAATGGGTTTTTGTTATCATTATTTGTACAGTTCCATGTGAGGATCCTACACCGAGCTACAGCAGATTCTAACTACTGCTCAACACAAGTGCTGAACCTTTGACATAGATTAAGTATAAAGAAGAAACTTAACTAAAATTAAGAAAACACAGGATCAAGCAACCAGTTTTCACTGACCTTGTTTTCAATAAGACCAGATTTTGTTGTCTAAAATAACTTTAAGTGACCATGAGAGAAACAACGTTAAAGAGAAATTTGTAAATTGTACTGTAGAATGGATCTTTGATCTATTCTCCATCAAGTGTTTCTTGCCTCACAGTATGCTGAAACAGGAAATAGCTATGTTACTCTCCTTCCATAGCAAAGGCTGAAATCCAACGCATACTTACTTGGGAATTACTTTTAAATTAGCATGCTTTGGATAGTAACCAAATGCAATCTTTACCAAATAAGAATCTGTGTCAGTGAAATGAAGAAAGCCTGCTCAATAGCCTAGAGAAGAGAAAATAGTATTTTTCCACAAGTAAAAGCCTGTTCACAAAGCAGTTCAATAAATCTGGCAAATGGCCCAGAAGCAAAGTACAGGTAATCCTCACTTGATAACGGTAAGTGGGACTGGAATTTCCATTGCTAAGCAATGCAGTTGTAAAGCGCAACATCATGTGACTATACCGCTTAGTGATGGCAGTTCCAGCAGTCCCCGGTTACTGTCATTATGCAAGGACCGCAAGGATCATTAAGCAAGGACCTCACATGAGCTGGCTTCCCCACTGACTTTGCTTGTGGGAAGCCAGCAGGGAAGGTCGCAAATCATGATCACGTGACTGTGGCATGCTGCAACAGTCAGAAATCTAGGTCAGTTGCCAAACATCCAGATCGCAATCACATGACTGCAGGGTTGCTGTGACAGCCCGAATGTCAAAGACTGGTCATAACTACCACTTGATCAGCACCGTTGCAAGTCTGAACGGTTGCTGAACAAGCGATTGTTAAACGAGGACCACCTGTAGTAAGCTAATGCTGGACAATCTGCGTCAATTTTTAACCCTGGATTTAATACTGAACTTTGGAATTTTTTTTGGTTTTACAAAGGACAGGTAATAAATAAACACTGTACTGTCCATTCCAGTGTACTGTACTGTCTAGTCACCATTTTGCAATAACTCAGGTTGTATGCCTTAATAATTAATTATTGTACGCCTCCCAGAGTCACTTTTATGTCAGATAGGAGGCCATATAAATTTGATATATAATAAACAAACGATATAAACCAATGTAGACTGGTTTGGACTCAATTCATCTGTGCCAATTTTGGTCCAGAACTAATTAAAGCAATATCACACTAATTAAGTTCCATTCTGCATGATCAAAACTCATCAAGTGCTTGCAAAAATCATTTCTAAAAATACTAGCTAAAAAGACTTACTTCTTTTTGTTTTATAGAGTCAACTGAATCATCTTCAGAATAAATATTTGTAGTGGAATCAATAGATTGTAAAGACAGTATTCCAAGGGATCCATCAGTCTCCTCCTAATAAGAACAAAAACATGTTCAAGTGAATGCAGCTTCCATTTACATAAAAACACACCTCTGAAATGGAATACTTTTAACCTTATCCAGGCTTTTTTTAAATTTTTCATTGTTTAAGTTTGGATTTACAACTTAATTTGATTTGGATATACTACTTTTTTCCTAAAGCTCTCTCAAGATCAACATGTCAGTATCAAGGCTAATGTCATTATTTCCTCCTCACTGTTACTACTGATTTACCTGCCTGTGGGCACCACAGCATCTGTGATACCATGTGACTGCTCCTACTAATCTGCACATTAAATAAAAATAAACATTTAAAATGGCAAAATGCTCTCCAAATTATCTTCTCACTGCCTATCTATCTCTATAATGTACCAAACTGTGCAATGATCTCTGCTGCCTACAAAGTTTCTAAGCCCCTAGGACCAGGACATGCCTAATCAACTGCACTGCATTTAATCAAATGCGAACATCCTCTTTCTGTTCCGAAATGATTTTATAGATCTGGATTTATAACCATACATCCTGAATAACCAACTCATTGATCTTGCAGCATTAACAGCAAAACTCATGAAGCTTTTAACTATTTTAATTCCATATTTCTCACTTTAGAACTGAACTTACTGTAATGACGTCATGAGTACAAGATGAAATAAATCGACAACATAAACCCTCACTTTGTTTTACTGTTACTACTTCTGCATTATACACTTCTCTCCAATGCCATATAATTTTCTACAAAATGCAAGAACTTAACTGCTTTTAAAATTATCAGCTGATTAAAACCAAGCAATGATTTTTAGAATTATTTCATAGATTACAATCAGCTATATCAGAATCAGCATTTGTGTCAGGATATTAGACTTGCTGCTTTTATTGTAGCCACCTGAGATTCTGCTTCCTCAAAAAAAATATTTCAGAATGCTCCTGGAAATACGGAAATTTCCAATACGGAAATCCTAATTCCTATTATCCTACAAGAGAAGCTTGGAGGAGGGACACAGAGAGCAAAGGCCTATACAAAGTTCACTTTTTATATAATCTAGATGAAAATGCATTTCTGTAAGGAAGATAGACAAATGAATTACAAATCTCTAACTTGGCTTTAGAAAACCATTTTTTGCTAACTTTTATTTTTCTGCATATATTTATAAATTCCATTAAGAAAGGGCATTTTTGTTGCTTAATTAGAACATTGATATGACACCAAAAATTAGCATCCATTTTTATAGTTTCCTGCAAAGTTGCTACTTATTAATTCATTAATAATTTGCACTAAAATTATTCCATACGGCCTATAAATGTTTACCTTTTCCTGGATGTTCTCATCCACATTTGACAAAGGAGAGTTCTCATTTGGCGAATGCAAAGATACAGATACAGGACTCTCTTTACAAAAGACATGCCAGCTGGGAAACCTGTTAAATAAATAAATAAAAGACATCCTAAAACACAAATGGACTGAGATGGCATTCACAATAAGGATGGTGTTATGACGAAAGAAGAACAGCCTCGAGTCATCTGCTAAAGAATTTGTTCTCTTTTCTCTTCAAATCACAGAGTTCTTTTGCCTTTTTTAAAAACCAAACCGCATTTAACAGAATAATTGTTGAGTCAGAGCTGCAGTTTAACATTAGTAACAAGATCAGATCATAACTTTAAAACCATCAACTGTATCCTAAAGCTTCTATTGATTATGTGCCATCAAGTCATTTTTGACTCCTAGCGACCATATAGATAGATTTTCTCCATGACAATCTATCCCTAATCTGGTCTTTCAAGCCTCCAAACGGTGCACTCATCGCCACTGTAACTGAGTGCATCTACCTTGCTGCAGGTCGTCTGCTTCTTCTCTTTCCTTCCATCTTTCCCAGCACTACAGCCTTTTCCAGACAGCTAAGTCTTCACATAATGTGTCCGAAGTAGGTTAATTTGAGCCTGGCCATTTGTGCCTCGAGTGAGAACTCCGGGTTGATTTGTTTGATGATCCATTGGTTTATTTTCTTGGCTGTCCACATATTCTCAGGGGTCTTCCCCAACACCAAAGTTCAAAGGTATCAATGCTCTTCCTATCCTGCTTCTTTAAAGTCCAACTTTCACTTCCATAGAATGTCACAGGGAATACCATGGCTTTCATGGTTCTGATCTTTGTAGGTATCTGATCTGATCTTTTTAAGTATAGTAAAGCTTATAGTGATACTTAAAAGTCTCTCTCATATACTGTAAATCTCCTAAAGGTTATATACAGCCCTAGCAGGCAGCTAATGAGGTTTTTGGCTGTATTAATAGTTGTAATATGTGGGCAATTCTGCATGCTGCAGTTTAAAAATAATGTGGACAAACTCTATGTGTTCCGTGAAGAATAGTAAAAATGGTACGAAACTTGATTTTAGTCAAAAAGCTGAGAAAGAAGCTAGTTGTCTAACTGGAGAAAAGAAGACTGAGGGGAACATATTAGCACTTATTACATATTAGACTTAATGGACTTAGGTTGTTCTTCTAACTTCAGCTGAAGATTAGGAGAAATTGAACAGCAACTTAACAAAAGGAGCAGCTATTGGAGTTGGAGATATATTCTTGTTGAAAGTCTTCAAGCAGGGGCTAGAGACGGTGTAGCTCTACAGGTAGTCCTCGCTTACCGACCACAATTGGGACTGGCAATTCTATTGCTAAGCACCATGGTCGCTAAGTGAAAAATCACATGACCACGCTGGACTTATGATATTACGTCCACTTCCATCATTAAACAAATCACTGTAGTTGTTAAGCGAGACATCACATGACCGCAACTTGTGATTTCACTTCTGTGTTCTCCATTAATTCTGCTTGTTGGAAGCCAGTTGTGAAGCTCACAAATGATGATCATGTCACTGCAGGATGCTGCGATGGCCGTAAATTCAAGGTTGGTGACAAAGCTGGTTTTTTCCCAACTATTGTAATTTTCAATGGTCACTAAACAAGGTAGTCAGTAAGCAAGGACTATCTGTAACCTTCCCTACAAAGAAAAGTTGATCTATAACCCAGTGACTTGGAACAATTATAATATCTAGTATTTTGTTTTAGAAATGAATGTGACTCCCATCTCCATACAGAGGTGGAGAGGAGATAGTATCCTAACTATCTGAATACCTGATTTATTTATCTGGTTGATTTATCTGACATATTTCTATCCTGCCTTTTCTTCAAGAGCTCAAGGCAGCTTACATGCTGATCTCCCTTGATTACATCTCCATACTCATCTCAGGAGGGCAAATGACTTGGTGCCCAAGAAAGGTCTTTTTAAATTTATTTAACAACTTGTATTCTGACCTGATTGGTTACTAGAAGTTACTAGACTGCTACGGCTGGAAACAAGTTGATAGTGTGGATGTAGCACCTGATTATTCTGGACTTCATTTATAATTATATTTGATCATTCAGAAAGAGTGCAATTCCCTTTCTAAGTTAAAGAGGAATTGCATTCTATCATAACAATCAAATATAATTTGAGAGTTTTTCTGAATTCTGCAGTGGGGAAGCTAATTGGTCTAAAGAGCTTTTACCAGTTTAGATTGGTATCCCACTGTCACCCTATCTGGACTGGACAGACCTTGCTTCAACTATCCATGGTCTCATGACAATTATTGTCATGTCCTCTATGTGGGACTGCTTTTAGTAACGTCTGAAAATTTAAACTGCTATATGCTCACATAATAATGGTCATACAAAGAAAACTGTCATACCTACTTTACTATTGGTTTATAAAATAATTGTTTTATTTTGATAATCTGGTTTTTTGGTTCTTTTATAGCATTTTGGAAGAGTTTATTTAAAAAGCTACTTTATAAATCTTTAAAATAGGTAAATAAAAAAAAAAGTTAGTAAAATATTTTTACAAGATACTTTCTATACAGAATACTATTAGTCACCACAACTTCTAAAAAGCTAAACTCAGGAGTTAGAGTATGATCTTAAATGGCAAGAATAGACAGACAACAAAATATATGTCCAATTCAGTACCTTCTTGATGTGTGATATCTACAACTGCTATAATTTCTGGCCAGCACAGACTGCAGGACTGCACCTGACTGGAAAAGGCTGTTACATATTAAGGTCACCTCATTTGCTTTAAAAAGTGTATTTCAAATGAGAAATTATTTCACAGCATTTCATTTCTTATAAATCTGGCACAGTTTCTAAACCATATGGATTGGCTTCTGACAAGCATGAGGAGACATGGGAGGGAAAAGTCTGGTTTCAGCAATAACACCTGACAACAAGCAGAAACCAAACGCTAGTAGGCATTTTCTTCACTTCTGGGGCACATACCGGATATTGCGTGAAAGCCTACTGAAATTAAAATTTCGCTCCAGGAACTGGCCAGGGAGAAGTTTTAAAATAATTGCTGTTCAGTATGTACGGGAAGCAAGCGCCGCTGATGTAAAAGAAGGTTCCGGGACCCAAAATCTACCCCCCCTCCCTTTCCCACCATCTCTAGATCCCCGAGCGGTCAAAGCACTCACCCGAGCAAGCAGCCGAGGAGGAAGGAGGCGGCCAGTATCAGAAGCCGACGGGGCAGCACCTCCTTCATCGTCTCCCCCGTCCACTTCTTCGGGCCAGGGGGCGGCGACGCATCCTCTCGGTGGCGGTTGCTGTTGGTTACGAGACAGGGCCAAGCCGAGGAGGGTCCTCTCGCAGGACGGGCTGATAGCAGACGCCTCAGTGGCCGTTCACAACACCTCGCTGGCCGCTTCTCCAGAATCACGTCCGTTGATCTCGCTCGTGTCCGGTCCCGCTGAGGTGGAATGTGACGCGTCACCCACAGAAGCCCGAAGGAAAGGGAAGAGAACGCGACGAGCGATCCACGCCTGCGCACTGAAACACTACCTCAAGCCCCACCCATCTACCTCGGAACCCAACCGCCCGACTCTAGCAGTGACGTTTCTCTAAGGTCGGTATCTGGTTGGCTTCTCTTTTCTTTCCACTTTATCAACGTGCTGGCTCGCTCGCTCTCTCTCTTTCTGATAACGCCAGTGGAGTGGTTAACTTACAGCAACGCCGCCTGGGACGCAGTTTATGTGACGTTAGGGGTTGAAGTGTAGTTGGGAGGTTGTGGCTTTCTGAAAGAGATGCAGATGAAAGAAGAGGGCTTCTTGTCGGAAGGTGCGAGTTAAATGGACCTTAAACTCCTTTTGATATATCACTTTTTGGGCAGCTAGCCGAGGATTCTCCTATGGATCATCCAGTTTCTTGGTTTTAAACATTTTCTCTGAGTGGAAATTAGAATTGCCACCAGACAGACGGAGAGAGATTTCTTTTCCGTGGGCTTTTTGAATCCTTTAGCGTGCTCCAGAACAAGCCTCATCTCCACATCGCAGGCTGCTGCAAGCAACAGCTTCCGATGAGCCTCTTTACCATATTAATTATTTACGTATTTATTAAAAATATATGCTGCCCAACTCCCAACGACTATGGGTGGTTTACAAAGGATTTAAAACATGACAATAAAAACAAGAAAGAAAAAAGAAGGGAAAGATGGCAGAATAACAAACCGGTGGGAAACAAAAGAAAACCTAAGTTAAAAGTAGGCTTCAGGCATATAGACAGAAGGGCATAGCCATTGCTCAACATTTAAAAATGCCTTACAAAACCATGCAAGAGCTAAGAGCTGAATTTACAAGAATCTGTATTTTTGCCTTTGCTGTGCAATTTTGCTGGGAAACCTGAACAGTACTAAAAGCCTGGATTATTCCATTGTTTTCTATGGATAGTTCTATCATCCCAAAGGCTGTGGATTCTGTAAAATGATTTATTTTTAAAAGATTATATAGAAAACTTAGCTGGACAATCCCTTTATTGGGTCCAACTAAAATTTCACAAACGAATCTAAGCTTTCCAGTTTCCCAAAACTCTTAATTGGCTGAGATGGTACAAAAAGGAAATGGGAAAAAGTAAACGCGTTTGTTCTTCTTAAAGTGGAATTTTTTGGAATAATGCAAATGTCTAAGTACATCACTCTTAGAATATAAAAAAGATCATGGGGAGGAGACTGTTGTCTCCTTTTGAGGACTCCTGGCTACTGAGGAGAAAGAGAGGCCTAACAGCCTGCATTTGGCCAGGGGGCAGAATTTCCTCATGGCTGATCTACATGTGGGGGAAATCATCCAGTGGTTTTGCCTTCAGCGGGGATAGGTAATTTTTGGTTCCTGAAGCTGCTTAATTTGATTTAAAATGTTGCCTTGAAAATCACTTCAAAAAGCAATGTAAAAATATTTTAAGTTCCTGTGAGGAAGTACAGATATTACAGATAAAGTTGTTACATTATGTCATGCCCCCATGTGAAAATCATATAAAGTCCTGAATATGGGGCCACGACATAATGTAACATCTGCATCTTTCTGCTCTGAGAACTTAATGGAAGATGGATTGTATATAGCATTCTGATAGATTCTATATAATCCTTCCTGCAACCACAGTGCCACAACCTGGATAACTTCTAAAGCTAATATACTGTATACAGCTGGATCTCCAGGTATTCTTTGACTTAGGGGAGGAAGCAATGGAATCAGTTCAGGAAGAGGTTCTTTGTTGTCCAAGCTTTTGTTCTACATCCAGTACACAGGCAGCATATTCTTGTTATGTCCTCTAAAAGCTCTTGGGTTCTACACATGGAAAATTAGGCCAAGCTTTGTCATATGGCCTGTTGCATTGTTGCAAATGAGCAATGTTACCCAATCTCATCCTGCCTTGAATCCCTGGGCCTCCTTCTGTTTGATGGCTATATAGATGCACTGAGGCATCTTCCAAAATAATGCCGTCTCATCAGTGCTGAAAACCTGTTCAGGCTTATATTCCTTCTGGATGAGCTTCTTGAGTTGTAACCGGATAGACCTTAGCAGCCTCCTGATCAGCTGAAGCAGACTTGCCTGTAATCTTTACATTATGGAGAGAATAACACCTCCTCCATTTGTGGAACCAGCCTTTGCTGGCATCGATAGTGTTTTCTACAGAGCTGCTGGTACAAAGAGTTTGCTGCTTAAATCTATTTTAAAGAACAACAGCCTTAGCAAAATGATACCAACGTTCATGGCAAGTTTTGCTTGTGCTGGTCCTCAATCCAAATGAACAGTTCATTCTCCATTTGTAACATCACTTTATTATGTCCACAAGCCACAAACGTAGTAGTAGGAATTCCACCAGTTTGTACTGCCTCTCTGATCTCAGTTTCTTGTTTTCCTTATGTATCATACGGTACTTGTGTTGAAGTATGGCCACATATGTAAGCCCTTCTGAATAGTTATCTAGAATCTGCAATTTTGTTCAAAGTTATCACTTTTGCCTATCACTAGATGCTCTTTGTTTAGAATCCATGGGTATTCACATAAGCACACACAACACACAAAGTTCACAAGCTGTCCTGCTCAGATGACGCTCACTGCGAGACTGAAGATATGCATGCCCCACTGTCACTTAGGGTGAATACAGTGAGCAGCAGCCAGATTTTTAGTATAAATTTTGTGAATGCCATCATAACAACACGAATCTGTGAATACAGATCCTGCAAATATGGAGACCTAACTGTATCGTTAACTAAAGTGGAAAAGTCTGTGAGTGGAAAAGTCCTACTGATAGAGGATTTGAACCCTGTAGAATAGCATCTAGCTACCTACTATATGTTGGATGAGTCCCAAATAGGATTAAACTGGTTATATAGTGCCTACCTTCTGGTGGTTAATACAACTGAAAACCCCACACATTCCACATTAAGTCCACATAGGTTGACCAAAAATAAATATCTTTGTAGGCGTTTTAAATACAGTATTCTACTGAAGGAATCCCTACGTATTTTTGGCTGGTAGGAACATTTCAAATTTAGATAGTGTATTATGTGAATTCTTACAAATAATAGCCAAAAGGCTTATTCACACAATTATCTTCCCTAGAGGGCATGGCTAGTCACAAAACTCCCATTTAACAGAGTAGAAAATTCCTTTCCATTATCCTCTCTAGCTTCTGAGAATACTTTCTACTTATGTTTGCTTTTTTTTTCCTGGCAGGGAACACGTATGCAAAATAAAGCACTGGACTGCAGACCCCTATCATTTTTTACTTTCTAAAAAATGCCTCTGGGATATCTATTGAGCAGAACATTCATAAAAATAATGATTATGCTTGAGGCTGATACTTTGCTTTTCAGTAAACTAGGTTTCATGTTTTAAAAAATAAAATATCAAGTGGGAAATGGAGTCTGCTGGGCATCAAAGGAGGTACCCACAGGGATCCTGGAATCCATGAGGACCCAAGCTCCACAGAATAAGTATCATCATGCATAGGATATGACTGCAACCTTATAGAGCATTACATAGTGCAGATTACTGGCCAATGTTCCTAGACAGCGCAAAAGATACTACTTGCCCAACTCTGAGAATGACTGCTATCATAAAGAGTAAACTATTACTGTATATCTCTAAAAATTGGAGTAGTAAAACACTTTAAAAACAAAACTGTCTTAATCAAAATGGCTGAGTCAAGTCTGGTCATGAATGGGCAACCTTTTGGTGATCACAGGCCACCTAACATTCTTAGGGAAGGTAAAGGCCCAATGATCCACATAGTGAGGTCAGCAGTTTTTGTATTTTTCCCTAGGTTTTGGAGGGTGACTTTGGGACATTACTCAAACTATTAATCCTGTTTTACCAATTTCACTGCAGTCTTCTTCCAGCTTTAAAGTGATGAGAAATGGTGCATTTGTGGTCAGAAGGGGGTTCAGTAGCCACAAAATAGAGGTTCAGATATTATATACAGACTTCAAGTTGCTCTCCCCTGTGCTAGATAAAGAATTTGGCCTATGTGGATTTACAGTAGTATGTCTGGAGAAGAGCCTTTCATCATTAGCAGAACTCTGGATTCCTTATAACCATAGAAAGCAAGATGTATATTGCCAGGGCAGGATCATATTATATTATATGATATTAGGCATACACAAAGCTTTTTTTTAATCTGTTCAATCGTCTCCAATTCTCAGAGACAGCCTGGACAGTCCCCCAATTTTATGAGGTCATAGTGCAGACCTAGTATTGCAGTAACCTGAACTGTGATTTTACCTGCTGAAACAAATGGACTTTGAAATCCCTGTCATCAGTTGGTCTGTGTCCCTGTGAGTTGTCATCCAGCATGTCAGTTTTCCTCTTTAAAAGTGCCACAATTGGAACTATACAAATATAGCCTCTGATAAGATGTCTGGAAGCTGATATTTTCCATTTAAGTTAAATTCAGACCAAACTTTATCCTCAGTTTTCCAGAGCACAGAAAAACCTTCAGTAGGGATTACTGTTGAATGAGATGTTTTAAGCTATTTGCATGCAACGGGAGAACACAGAGGGTTCTTGTTGCTCCTGTTTAGCTGGAAAACAGCCTCCTTTTCTTTCCAGATCTTTCACAACTGACATAGATTTCTAAGTTCCTAATCTACTCCACAATAAAAGGAGTCCCATCAGTATCAGTTAATCTGATATTTCCCATGGCATATTTTCTCTGTTGAAATTTCTGGTGTAAATTTCTGATAATCTTGTTAACACAGAAATAAATTTATTTCTACTTTCCATTAAGTATGTTTTAAATTGTAGTCTCTGTAGCACATATATTTATGCAAAGATTATCTTGATTCTGTTAAAAGAAGCTCACTCAACAGATATTCTGATTGCTCCAGGCCATGATTTAATATAAATCAGTTTGTCCAGTTTGAAGTGTATTCCACATGAATGCCCAAGTGGAGCCTTCTCTCTTGAGGACTGCTAGAGATTGCTGAATGCTTTGAACTCCTCTGATACAGTCTGAAACCTCTGTTTCAAATATTGTGACACGCCCCTCCTCCTCCAAATCTCATTTACTGGACCCTCACTGACTGACTGCCCTCTTCCTACCCCCCTGCTTATCTGTCATTGCCTTTCCTCACCCAGATAGCAGCCACAGTCAGTTTCACACAATCCAAGTTTTGCATGTATCTGCAATCCTCAGCCAGAGATACAGTGCTGTAGTAGCTTTTGAGGTGAGATACTTTTTGATTGCAAAAGTGTGTTTAAGGACCAGGCATTTTTTTTGTTTTGGAAACACTTCCCTCTAAAATTCAATAAAATTTATACCCAAGCAAGAGTGCATCCAAGTCTGTCATATCTCAAAACATGCAATCCCTTTTATATTCAAATGTGCTTACAACCGTCTCCGGCAGAGGCAATTCCCCTATTGGATTGCGAAAAGGACCTGTGAGCAGCAAATCCTACGAGAAAGGACTTGCAAGCGTTTTGACCATACATACATTGGCCAGCAGAGGGCAACACGAATCCAACTTCTATTCCCGACCCGGATGTGTCGTCACAGCAGAATTTCCTTTTCTGAGGGTCACAATTCTAGTTGAGGTAAGGGAGGGTTTTTCATTTCATTTCAGAACGTTCTTTTTGCCTGTTCGGGTTCATTACGATAGCTGGGCTCTCCTGCATTGACTACCGAAGGAATGAAAGTGTAGTTACTTCAACTTGGAGGGAATTAAAGTACAATTGTTCAGAACAGGTGCAGCAGGAGCACGGCTCCAAACAGGAAACTAGAATGAAACCTCCCACCACAGCGGTGCTTCTTTATTCCGTGGTTTTCGGTCTATCTTGATTGCAGTCTGGGACTGCCGCTCTCAAAATGCAAAGTTACGCCCTACTTTGGCACCAGAATATTCTCTGTGTTCCAACAAAGAGAAAATAATTCTGCTGCACACAACTTGCAGTGTTTACAGGATGGTACATAGTAAGAACGCTCCACACAAATATTTCAGTTTAGAAAAGCAGAAGGAGCTGCTCTTATCACAGTTAAAGGTTTGGGAAAAAAGATGGCAGAGAAGCTATAGAATCTGACTAATAGGAGGAGCGACTTGCTAAATTGCACACAGGGGCATGGTGTTTCACTTCTAAAACAGCCTGCCTTAATCTAGCACTCTTCAGATGAACTGGCACCATAAGTCCTTTAGATATAATAGCTAGGTTGGGAACAGCTGTTCTAAAAATGCAGATACATGAGTAAGAGGTGCATTCTCTGTGCATTAGCTACCAGTGTTGCAAACATAGATAGTAATAGTTAGTGGGAATTTTTCATAGTGAGAAAAACATTACAGTTACAACTAAGACTGTTGTGCAACAGTAAAGCTTGACTCTTCTCTCCTCTTCCCAGCCCTCTCAATGCCATGCATCTTCAATTCCATAGGAAGATATAAGCCCTTTTGATTTCTCTAATTCCAAAGGGCCTTGCATTTTTTGCTTTTTGGCCTGCCTTATCAGAACCAAGTGGTATTAATCAAACCATCAGCCTTCAGTGAGAACAACTTTTATTGATTAAATTGAGGAAATTGTCTATGTATGTGGAAATTGATTATCTACCAAGCCATTGATAAATTATGTTATTCTGTTTCTAGATGATATGAGCTCTATCATAGCATGATGCTGTGAAGAACTGTGAAGTAATGGCTAGAAATATACTCTGTGTCCAACTGGAACATACCACAAGGCAGCACTGGCAGAAAGTGTTGTATAAGAGGCAATCATTTCCTGATAACTATGTGGATCAAAGTTTCTTAGAGAAGCTGCGCAAGAATGTCCATGCACGCAAGTACCAGTACTGGGCAGTGGTGTTTGAATCTGGAGTGGTGATACAGCAACTGTGTAGCGTCTGCGTCTTTGTCGTCCTCTGGTGGTACATGGATATGGGCCTGCTGGCTCCCCAGTGGCTGTTCGGAGCTGGCTTGATCTCTTCCCTTATTGGTTATGTTCTCTTTGATGCCGTTGACTCAGGGAGAGAAAGAACTCAAAGTGGCCAGACACGGTGGGGAGATCTGAAGAATTCTGTGATATTTGTGGCATTCACCTATGGCTTCTCTCCTGTGCTGAAGACCTTAACTGAGTCCATCAGCACCGACACTATTTATGCTATGTCTGCCCTCATGCTCCTAGGACATCTGATCTTCTATGACTATGGGGCAAATGCAGCTATTGTGTCCAGTACACTGTCCCTCAACATGGCTATCTTTGCTTCAGTCTGCTTAGCTTCACGGTTGCCACGGTCCTTACATGCCTTTGTCATGGTGACATTTGCTATCCAAATATTTGCCCTATGGCCTATGCTACAGAAGAAACTCAAAGCTCAAACCCCCTGTTGCTACATGATAGTTACCTTGCTCTTTGCTTTGTCTTCCTTAATGGGACTACTTACCATTTCCAGCGTTGGCACTGTTCTTTTTGCCCTCCTTTTGATCACCATCTCATGTCTGTGCCCTTATTGCCTCATTAGGCTGCAGCTCTTCAAAGACAATATCCACGGACCTTGGGATGAAGCTGAGATCAAAGAAGATCTATCCAAGTTCCTTATGTAGACCAGGAATCCATACTTTGGGGTTCAGTTCTTCCAATTATTCTAGTCATCGCTAATAAAAGTTTATTAACTCATTTGAATAGGTAAGGAAAGCAGAAACAATTGAAGCAAGCAGAAATGAAATATTCTTGAAAATGCCTGAGAACAATTTATTCATAACCTGACATGTTTCCAATAAAAATATTTTATCAAGAAACACATTGTGTGTTTAGTTCAGTTGAGCTAATAGGTGTAAAACTAATCCAGATAGTCGTCCTTTGGCGACTGCTTCATTTGGTGACCATTCACAATTATGGTGATAAAAAACTTACTTTATAACCAATCCTCACATTTACAACCTTTGCAGGTCTGTAAAGCAAAGGAAAGCTGAAGTAAGATTATAAACACAATTGTGGTTTCACTTAGCAACTGCTTTGCTTAATGACCAAGTTGCCAGTCCCAATTGTCACTAAATGAGTACAATAGCACATGCATTCTCTTTTTAAAAAAAAACTATATGTAAACATAAATAAATTTGACTCTTGGTGGCTTACATGGACAGTTACCATGGCATGATACGGAAGTGATTTGCCATTGTCTTATTCCAGTTATTGTTTTACTTCCAATGCAAGTTTATTGCCATGTGTAAGTAGTAGATCATCATTTGCTCCAAGTGTGGCACTGAAGTCACCAGCTGTAATAATTAGGTATCTGAAGAGATTAAGATAATGTTCCTCCAAGGTATCCCACATGCAATTATAGTGTAAGATGTTAGCTGTTGAAGAGGGATGTAAATATTTAAATAGCTTTATGACCATCCATTGCCAAGGTCACAACCATGGCCAGTATAGGGCATGTAGGCAAGGCTAGGCATAATGTAGCATGCTGACTGGAGAATTCTGGGAGTTGAAGTCCACACATCTTTTAAGTTGCCAAGGTTGAGAAACAATGGTGTATCTGATGGAACCAAGGAAGGGTGATTGTAATTGCAAAGAATTTGGCTGGGTCAGTGGCATGGTATCCACAGTCAGAGGGAACACTGTTTTGAGGCAGTGAATACCACTTCAGAAACAGCAGTACCTTATACTGTTGTCATTGGAGAGATTGGTCTGCCTCCCAATTTCTGTGTGATTAGGTAACGGACCACAAATGTGGAATTATGGGCATGCCAGCAATTAGGAGTTCAGAATGCAAAGGAGGCCTGACACCCTGCGAGCACGGAAATATTAGCAATGTATTCTCTTTACTTTTGGGACGGGGGTGTGTTTAGGTACAGCTCTCGGGGGGTAGGGCAAGCTCTCAGCTGCTGGTCAGCAAATCAACACTGACTGGATGATAGTTCTGTGTTCAGCAGCAGCCAGACTCTAGACTTGCAAACAGATAAACATGCCTGTATCATAGCGTCCTGATGTTTGAAAATAGTCAAGACATTCAGGATTGATCTTAGTGCATTTTAAACTGGATCAGAAGGACTGGGAGACAGAGAAAGTTGCATCTGGAAGAATCTAGTCAGTACTAGAGAGCAACAATCGTGCTTGTGGCACATAGTCCTTCAAATTCTCTTGAACTAAAACTAACAACAGAGGGAGCTCTAGTCTGCTTTCACACCTCTCTGAAGTAGAAACAAACTTAAGTGTTCCAGATATATGTAGTTTGATCAGAAGCAGGAGAAAATAAGTATCTACATCAAATACAGTATTTGTGTAGAACTGGAAATATTTTCAAGATTACAACATTTTTTCTCTATACATTAAGAACAACAAGAACATCAGAGACTTTCAGCAATCAGGTAGGAGTCTTTTATATTATTTTTGTTCTGGAATGGATCTACATTAAATTGTTACCTCAAAATCAGGACATCCAGTACATTTTTAACTTTGAAAGTGCTTTGATACTATTTGTAACCATTCAGTGTTGCCGCCAAGTCTTTTGAATTTATTTGAATTTTTAGTATATAATGTATATAAAATGTAATGTCAGTATTGAAATAAGGGCTGTAACAAAACACGTATGTGTATCTCCAGTCTTAAAAGGAAGTTCGTTATAAGCTGCACAAGCTGCTATCCTATCCCTAACCCTAGAGCTGTAGCACCTTAGGAGCCCTGTTCTTTGCTATGATACCTTCAACAGTCCTGTATCCTTAGTCAACAAACAAAATATCTTTTTTTCTTTTTCTTTTGGTATAACATTTTAGTACTTACTAAAGATCTTTCCTAAGCTGGGACCCTTCAGATGTGTTGTGACTGTAACTTACACAAGTCCCACACAGCCTGGCTAAGGCTGGCTGATGATTCTGACAGTGTAATTTCACAGCATCTTTAGAAGGTTGGGGAAGGCTGGCTAAACAGATAGTTTCACCGTCTGTTGCATACATTGTTCATTTACTAAATGACATTTTCAACATACAGTTTTTATTAGAGATCTTAATTATGTGATTATTGCTATATAATTTTCATTTTAGTTTCCAGTTAACTTGAAGATCAAAGCCAGATTATTACATATTTCCTATTTATATTCGTATTATATTCTCATAGAGCTCTAAATATATGTTCTATGTGTATATTGAATTAAATATTTTGTGTTTGTTAGCAAACATTTTATTGTTTCACCCTAAGAACATGGATTACTAAGTGTCTTGGTACACTTTAAAAGTGGAATGAATGAATGTCAACTACTTTAAAAAAATGGAGTTATAGTATGTATGTTTGTAGTAACCACTAAAGTGTTCATCAGAAATTAGAATACGCTGCTGCCAAGCATTGAGAATTAGAGAAGACACATCAGTTTCCTTTCTCACAGAGTTTTTTTTAATGTAAAGCTCATATATTGTAGTTGATTTATATAGTCTTTATTCTATATTCCCACAATTCTATCCACTGATAACAATATTTGATGGCCTGATTAAGTCAGTCATTCTTTGGTGCTTTATTTTTATTTATTTATTTATCATATTTCCTCGCCGCCCATCTTGTGTAGCAACAACTCTGGGCATCATCCAGATAATGATGCTGAATCACACACTTGTATTTACAAAAAGACTGAATATGATGGATTGCTTTTTCCAGCTAAAGACCTGGTGAAATACAACCCTTAGAATGTGGGAGAAAGAGAATTTTGCCTCCCTCAAATCCAGAACTTGGTGATCTCATAGATTTTTCCACTGCATGTTGTATCACCACATTCCAATAGCTTTGATGAAGGACTAGTATATCCATATTGATGATGATAACTGTTACATCTAAATCTGTAGCACTTCTCACAATGAGTGTATCAGCATCATCTCTGGCACTTCTCATGCCATTCGCCATTCTTGCATTAGAAATATCAGTGTTTCATCAATTCTTACAACTTCTATAAAAATGCTTAACACATGTACTACTTGGCTATGTGGGTATTTTACTTAAAAGGTACAGGGCTCACTGGCTTTCTGTCATTTCTCCTCACTTGCAAACAAAGAAAAACTCCAGAAGCATTAGTTCAACTTTTTGCAAATATAATTTCTAGTTTCTATCCTTTCCTGCCCATATATTTTGCTATCTCACCCAATTCTAAACTTACATAATCCACAGTGTATTTGGATCCAAGCATTTTGGATAAGGCAAGTACTGACAAGTAGCATCTTCTCCGCTGATATTTCTTCAGGAATTGAACTTCAAAAAGGAAAAACTGTTCCTCAAGTCTGGGTTGTCAGTCTCCATTGCTTCACTAAATTCAGGGAAGAGTTCCTTACTTTCTTCAGTGGTGTCATCAGTGTCTGAGGATCAAAGCAAATGTTTCAGTTACCACTCCTGGAAAAAGGTAGTGTAGTTATTTCTGTTGTTATGTCAATATCAGTAAGTGGCCAGAAATAGCATGTGAGTATGCTGGACCTGACATTATATGAAGTATAGCATTGCTCACATGTAGAAATTCAAGGGCTTCCCCAGTATCAGATCCAGTATCTCTCAGATTTGACATGAAAATGTGGCATTCTCCAAGATGTATAATAACTATATTAAATTCAGATTATTTATGTTTAATGCTTCAGTTATTTTTATTCATAGCAGATCCATTTATTCATTCCATAACACTGCACATATCAAATGCTTATGTTATACTGTACATTACAGAAGTAATTTGTTTTCATTCCTTTCATCTTTTCAGCTGCAGAAAAGCACATGATGACACCCATTCCATAAAAAGTATTACATCCATCAGGTGTTATGACAACCCCTGTGAAAAATGTGCCTTGGATAAAGCATATTGTGTGTTATTGCTTCATTGATAAAATTTGCCCAATTTATCACATAATACTTTGATGTCACAATAAGCTTTTGTATACCTAAATCTCAATGCATTTGTACGCAGAGTCAGAGAAAATGGATAACAATGACATGTCAGTGAAGAGTCTTATACCAGTACTTCTTTTATAGTATTTTGTATTTGTGGAATGATAATATCAAGAAGCAGTGAAGAACATAATATACATTTGCCCTGTTCTCATTTACTGAACTAATTTCTAATGAATGGTAAAATTCTAAGGCTCTTTAGGAACTATCTTTCAAATTTGAAATGTCTTTGAAATCATTTTAGATGCAGTTACTATATTGCTGAATTTCTCAGTCTCCTGGTCTATTTTGTCTTTCATGGCTTTTCCCAAACAACCATACATCTTGTATTATTTCCAGGACATACACTAGTGTCACATATTGTACCTATTCAGCATTACTTCTGTGAAACATACTTATACATTGAAGCAGAAACTATAGCTCTGTGATATGATCAATATTTTACGTGTTAAAATTTATATGTAAATACAAATAAATATTCTTAAATAGTAGTAGGAGAAAAGGTCATTTTCCCCATTGAAGACAGCTGTAGATGTTTTAATTTTTATATTATGTTGATCTCTGCCCAGGCAGACATTTCTCTTTTTTAAAAGGCAATAGAATTAAGTTTAATGGACTTCAGGCTGCTCAGAGATAGGCTGCTCTTCTCTCTGCCAAATTCAATAGAAAAACAAAGGTATTTTTCCACTTCTTATTCAAAACTGACTTTGCAATTGGTCAACAATATTAGAAGAATTTGAAGCTGACCATATTCAGTTGAAATTAGAGGTATTTACTGTATATGTCAGTATCCAGGTTCACAAAGGACAGAGGTAGGTGAACTGAACAGATATTTAATTGTGCATCTTTTATCATGCAGACCATCCTTGGACTTGTTTTGCTACTTATGAATACTGTAATGTGTTATTGTAATTTATTTTTAAATCATTGCAATCACAGACTCAGATTAACAAAAACAAAACAAAGCTTTTCATGTAGTCAAAGGCTGAGATTACTATAATGAAATACATTTCATAACCCCGATCTCTAAATTTGCTTTTAGGAAAGACAGAAACCACTAGAGATAGCCATTAGTTGCTGCCTGGGATTACTGGATACGTACTGGAGATGCAATAGCTATAGAGAACCAATTTCATGTAGTGGTTAAGAGTGCCAGGCTAGAAACTGGGAGACTGTGAGTTCTAGACCTGCCTTAGTTGTGAAAGCTACCAGTGTGATTTTGAGCCAGTCACTCCCTCACAGCCCCAGGGAGAAGGACTGATAAGCTATTTCTGGACCTGTTTCTATACTCACCTGGAGTCAGGGTTTGACTGGATGGACCATAACAGCAGCCACAGTCACAACATATCTAGTGAGAAGTTTGAGGAAAAATGGTTTTAAAGCCTATTTCCATTAACAGAAACTGTTTTCTCTTTAGTGTTCCTGATCCTGAAACCAACTTCACTACATTTTGTTGCATGGACACAGAATGTATTAAAATCCAAAGAATTTAACTAAAATATTCACTCAATTTTTAATTGGTTGATAGCTCTAGTTTATCTAGTTTAAATAAAATTGATTTTTCTCATTCTAGCTGTGTGATATTATGTTCTCTATATTTGTTCAAACTCCATGGTAAAAAATATCAACTGCTAACTTTGAATGTTTGCTATTTATTAGTTATAGAAGTATATAAAAGTAATAGAAAAATAATTATCAGAAGCCCCAAGCTCACCACCAAAACATGCTGGAGGAAAGTTTAAAGAACTAAAGGAATAATCAGGTTCAGAACGAGTGGGAGATGAGAAGATCACATTCCAAGTTTGACCATAAAAACAACTACATGGTTAGTGACTCATAGGGAAAAAATCTCTCCTTTTTCTTAAGGGAAGCCCTTGAAAGTAAGATGATTAAGGAGAGAGCTGATTTTCTCTAACTGCCCATAAGTTAAACTTAACTATCTTAAAATGTCTGCATCGTGTATCAGATAAAAGCAGTTGTTTACTATGAAAGCTCAGGAACCAAGAAATAAAGCACAGATTTGGGCTTCTTCCAAGTGAGACTTTTATCGGGCAGCCCCTTGAAATGCAAAATGTTATGGGGGTCCAGGTAACACAGTCTGTTACTTGTATCTCTCCTTTGTTTTCTTGCCATTTTTTTCCCGTCTTCTTTCTTTCCCTTAAAAAATCTGTTAGGGAAGGAAGGGTGAAAAAGTTGCACAGTGCTTTTGATTGGTAGTACTGGGCACACTTGTGTTGGAAATAACTAGACATTACATGGAAATGTATGTAACAGAGCCCAGATGCTTTAAAAACTAAAACATTTGTGGAATAAGGAATTAATTCCTCCCTCCACCAGAGCTGCTCTACTCCAAATCACACCCCCAAGTCTCAGTGGTTGTCGGAGAAAGGAAATTTGCTGTATGGAAAAATGAGTGAGGAAGGGGTTAAACCAAGGCTCCTCTGCTGTACATTTCCCTCTTCTTACTGGGGCTGGACTGGCAGTTATGCACCTCTGTCCCTGCCCCAACCCATCTCTCTGTGCTGCACAACCCATTTTTGTCTTACAAAACCCCCAAATGAAAGATGTGCTTGGAAATTTCAGCCTCAGAAATTAATTGAAAGCAAGAATATGGAAAAATGGGGTGGGGGTGGGTTTGGTCAGGCACTTGACGCTTTTTGAAAGCCTCTTCTCTTCCTGAGCCTCGCTTTATGAAAGATATCAGCTGACGTGATATTGTTTCCTTCGGTTTAAAGTTTTTCTCAGTTTTGAGAGATCCAGATCCACCTTTAGCTTGGGGCAACAGCAGGTTTCACCTATCAGTTCCTTTTCTGCCAGGGTAAAAAAACAAAACAGAAGAAGAGAAAGATGACTGTGCGTATCCATACATTTTTTTAAATGTACAGAGCAGGCCACGAAAAGAATAGTTTGTGATATTGCATGCTGGAATTTGATGTGTGTGTGTGTGTGTGTGGAGAGAGAGAGAGATCTTGATGGCAGAGGTTTTTCATATTGACAGAGACTCGTTTAGATCCTTGTCTTTGGTATGGGATACCCGCAAAACATTTAGTTGAGGTTGAATTATTCCATATGCTTCATATAAAAAGAAGGAACAGTTGGTTAAATTCCTAGATGAGAAAGTAGTTATAGTTATTAACTCTTTATGTGTCCCCTCCATTTCCTGGCTGATACAACTCTTTGATATCCACTAAATATGAACTTCGGCTTTATGTTTCCAAAGCAGAAATGGGGGGAGGGGGAAGAGAAAAAAACTTTGTAATTTATTGGCTTTCAATGGACTATTGTAATATCTAGTTGGGATACAATTAGGAAACAGTATTGCCATGCTGTATGGGCAAGGATTTGAAGAATGTTTACTAAGAGAGAGAAATAAGAAGAAATGTAAATGCCAGTTCTATACATTACAATACTAAATATATCTTTAAAATAAAAACATAATTGCAGGAATATCCATGTGGGGGTGTCAAAAATCAAGAGGGCAGCCTTGCCTACATGATCTTAACCATCATCTTGGGTACCCCCTTCTCCTCACCCCGATGCCTTGTATCGTTGGTCACCTCCACTCTCAATCTGACAAAAGGAGTTTAAAGACAATACGTAATTATTGCTTCTTCTGCTAATCTTGCAACATTGAGAATAAGAAGCAAAGAATTACAGCTCAGTCCAAGCTGCTGCAAGCCTGGAGAAACAAAGATTCCTTCATTCCCCCCCTCCCCATGCAAACGAAAAATAACATGAATTGCCTGCACTCCATCCACATTCATGCAAGTCATTCTATTAGTGGTGGTGATTTAAGAAACAGAGATGAAGATCAAGAGATCAGACTCTACAGTTGTGATCTGAAATGTAATACCATCTTTGTGTTCCTGACTGAAAATTACCTGGGACGTGCTTGGAACAAATGTAAGCTTATAGTGGTACTTGAGGCAAGTCAGAGGATTGGAGCAGCAAGTGCAAACCCTTCAGCTAATGCAGAATAAAGAGAATAAAGATTTATTAGGTGAAAGGAAGGATGCACTGTCCTAGGAGCTCACAGAGGAAGCAGTTCTTCATAAGGAAGAGAATCAAACCAAGGAGGAACTGGGCAGACAGGACTGACAATCAGGACCCAGAAATGTAGACCACAATCTGTATTACAGGAACTCAGGAACAATTTTTAGGCCAAGACAAGACAAGACAAGTTCTTGAGTCTTCAGGGACTCAAGAAACAAGAGACACTGAAGAACAGGGGACATGACAGTGGATCCCTAAAGGGCAGACCAGATTCAGCAGTGCCCAGATAATAGACTATAAGACAATAAGCTATTCTTTCTCTCTGCTTTGACAAATGGAAAAAAAGAAAAAGGGTTACAAAAAGAAAAGGAAAAACTAACAAGAAAAAAGTGAAAAAGAAAAAAAAATACAAAAAGTACGATCGGTTTACAGCGTTAAACTTTGACCACACTGCATAAATGTTCTCCTTTGGTCAATAGGGAGCCAGTTCGCTGGCAGAGAGCAAATACTGTATGTATCATCAATCCAAGGCTAGATGTCCCAGATGACACTGTCATTCCTTTGTAAAAGTTACAATGGAAACACACACACACACACACACACACAAGGATATATACATACCTCATGCTCACTAGACCCATATTCTTCAGATAAAGACAGATGACATTTTTTTTCAAAATGCAGACCAGTCACATCTTTAAACTATGTAATCCACCCAAAACCATATTAACAAATGTACAGATATTTACACAAAATAAGACAACAATGAGGTTGGCCCATATTATATCCTTAATCATTTTTACACTTCCAATACAATGCCAACCCTCTCTCTTAGGAGTCCAGTAAATATTAAAAAATCATTCTGTTGAATTAATCTCATCTTAAGATCATAGGAAAGTTACAATGTTCTTTAAGATCCTTAACCATTGATTTCTTAATCTGGGGTACAGTATTCCAACTTTTTATTCCAGAGTCCTTGAAAATAGCTAATATTTACCATAGCAATATTCTTTAATTATCTATAAAAATGGATTTAGAATCATATCATTAATGGTAATATCTCAGGAGATGCTGCTAATGCATCTGGGCCATACTGTAAAATTTGAAAAAGTTTTAACTGAATGAACTAACAGTCCACAACTTTAGATAATCCGAATTCTTTTTCAGTATCTCAGATTATTTTAAAACTTACTTGGCAATTAGCTGCTTTAAAGTATGAATACTGCTCTTAGCCCATGATTTTTGTAAAAAAGAAAAGAAAAAAAATGCAATTTACCATTGGGGTAACCCCAATGGTAAATTGCAGTGTTTCTTTTTTCTTTTTTTTACAAAAATGTAAATTTTTTGTGAAAACATTTTTTACAAAAAGGGTAAATTTCTCACACAAATACGTTTTTCATACAATAATTGATAAAGCATGATGGGATGTTGCAATAGGATCAATATAGTTATAATCAACAAAGGATTGGAATACCAAGCAATTATGTTGGGAACAAATCTTAATCTGGAATTGGTAAAAATTTATATTCTTAATGTAAAGGATTTAAGAGTCACTATATATTTAGTTTGTCTTACTGGATGAGATGATAGTGTTGGAAGGAAATCTTACCAGGTCCGTTCTGAGCCGGGAATGAAAGTTCTTAGGTGATTGCTTGAACAGAGATAATTTTATTTTCCAAGAGCATGTACAGAGTCTGCTGGTTGGAGGTGGCCACACTTGTATTTCCCCCACAAGCCCTTCATATAGGAGAACTTGGCTGTTGTTAGGTAAAAGTGTTCCTTTCCTCTAGGAACTTCTGAGAAAAGTGCAGTTTACCGGAGTTCAGAGAGGAGACGCTGTGGTCAGGCCCCCTGCTGTTGGTGTTTCCTGTTCTGACAGTCCTGGTTCCCTGTGGGGCTGTGGCTTTGTCTACTAGCCTGGACTGTTCACCTTGGAAGGGATATTTTGTTATTTGATTATGGAGAACTGTTTGGCTGTTCACCTGAATGGGCTCTGCTAAAGTCTGTGAATGAGTGACCTTTTGTTTCCCAAGGTCTCTGATTACATCTGAAGAGAATCTAAACAGTTGGGCTTCCATTTACTTTTTAATCTCTGGCATCCTCTTTTGCATTATCCCATTCTATTTTGTAACTTTTAACCTTGCCCAAGGGGAAGGCAATATTGGGGGAAGCAGTGTTTCAGAAATGGTGGTCTGAGAGAGAAGGGGGGGGGGTGTTGGCTCCAATCCTTCCAACAATAGAAAGGGAGAATGTATTTATTTACTAGATTTACAAGGCCACCTAACTAAAACAATGTGACTCTGGGCAGCATACAGCATAAAACAAACAATAAACAAAAATAAAACCCCAAACCATATAACATTAAAATGTGTACAATATATAAATACAAAACAAAATACAAACTATAAAATGGCAACCAAGCACAATAACATTACAACCAAAAGGGGACTTCACTCAGATGGGGGAAAAGCCAGGCCTTAACACTGGGGCCTGTCATATATTGTGGTGGGGTGGGGGGAATTATACCAGAGAACAGGGTCAACCACAGAGAAGGCAGGCTTCCTAGCTCCCATAAGATGACAAGATTTAAAAGAAGGAACCTGGAGCATGCCCTCCCTCTGGGACCATGAGGGGCAAGCAGATGTTCTTGGAGCAGGCGGTCCCTCAAGTAACTCAATCCTATGCCATATAGGGCTTTAAAGGTAACCACCAGCACCTTGAATCATACCTGGAAGGCTATTGGAAGCCATACAGCTTGCAGAGTGGTGGTGTCACATGGGCATAACCAGATGCACTCATAAGTACTCACACTGCTGCATTCTGGACCACTGAAGCATCTGGATGGTCTTCAAGGGCAGCCTCATATAGAGAGCATTGCAGTTGTCCAATCAGGGGTGACTAAAGTGTGAGTGACTATGAGCAGGGCCTCCAAGGCCAAGAATGGGTGCAATTGGCACACAAGATGTAGTTCTGTAAAGATATCCCACCCCCACCCCCCTGGCCACAGCTGCCATCTCTTCTTCAAGCAGGAGATATGAGTCCATGAAAACCCCCAGATTGCACATCAAGTCTAAATGGAGTTGTGCCATCCTGTCCAGAACCAAAGATGGAACCCCTCCAGCTTCTGGATCCCATAACCCATAACAACTCAGTCTTGGCAGGGTTGAGCCACAACCCGTTCTTCCGCATCCAGACCCTCACAGCCTCCAGACACTGGGAGACACTTCAGACAGTAGATGCGAGACAACTGAATTAAACATAGAAGTGTTGTTATGCAAAGGGAACATCGGAGGAATCTCTGGTTTAAAAAATGCCCTTTGCAACTGCAAATGTTTCCCCAAACATTTTCATTTAAATTCAATCATTGTTTTTGGTGTTATCTGTAAATTGCAACTTCTCAAAGGATCGTTCCCCCTTTGATTAATTTTTTTTAAGGAAAAACATTTTTTCACCAATGACATCAGAAAGAAATGGAAGTTAATAATGATAATAGTCTTGTAGTAAGGATCCTTCAGAGAAAACCTTTATACAATTAATTTTGTATTTTAATGTATGATTTTATTATACATTAGAGCTTGTCTAAATGATTCCTTCTAAATACCTGTCGCAGAAGCCTAAAATAAGATTTGCTAACCTCATAGGTGCTAAAGCTGGGTTAGAACAGTCTGCTGGCTTTGAAGATGCACTCAGAAAGATGATGAGGGTGGGGCCAACATTTGTCTTGGCTTCTACATCCTTTACATGTTCCAGCTGGCCTGCAGCCGTAGGGTGTGGGCTGTGTGAGAAGTCAGACAGGCATTGAAAGTTTAGCACTTCTCAAGAAGCAGACCACTACAGAAGGACTTTGCAAATGCAGAGCTTGATAAAATGCGGCTCATAATTCTGTACCTGAGTGCTAAGAACCGCATGCTTTTTGGAGTCTTTCTGGAAAATGGGTAGACAACTAGCCTCCTAGGTGGGTTTCCCTTACAATGTCTTAGCTTTCTACAGTAGGTTGGATCAGAGGTGAAGTTTCTTCCTCAGGCAAGCCAATGGGAGTACTTCTGTTTTTTTGCTTAAATGTTTTCATGCACTTATAGGTAGTCCTCGCTTAATGACCACAACTGAGCCTGGAATTTTGGTTGCTAAGCGAAGTGGTCATTAAGTGAATCTGACCCAATTTTACGACTTTTTTTGTGGTTGTTAAGCAAATCACCATAGGCATTAAGCGAACCATGTGGTCATTAAGCGAATCACACAGTTCCCCATTGATTTTCCTTGGCAGAAGCCAGCTGGGAGGGTCGAAAATGGCGATCACGTGACCTTGGGATGCTGCAATGGTCATAAATGTGAACTGGTTGCCAAGCGCCCAAATCGTGATCATGATTGTGGGGATGCTGCAACGGTTGTAAGTGTGAGAACTGGTTGTAAGTCAGTTTTTTCAGCACCATCGTAAGTCTGAACTGTCACTAAATGAATGGTTGTTAAGTGAGGACTACTTGTATTATATTCTGACACTTATTGTAGACTGTGTTGATCTTGCTGCATTCACATTTTCTGAAAACTTTCCTCAAGTCACTGCAGAAGAGATGGAGAAAGCCTCTCTCTGCTGTGCACTGTTTTATACATATAAAAATACTGGGTATCTGAAGATAGTTCTCCAGGAAACTGCCCATCGATTTATTCTTCACTTATTTCCTAATGCTGTCAGAGTCCCTCATCAAAGACTTCTAAGCTAACTTGGTAGTCATGGGATAAAAAGAAAATAAATATGTGAAAACACAGAAATAAAAAGAAATGGAAAAAAAGGGGGGGGGAACAGGATTAATTTTTTCCAAAGTCTTTTTGGTTTTGTCTTCTCCTGAAGGATTAAAAAAAATGGGGAAAAATGTAATGTTAGTGGCTTTTGTTTTTCTACTTTGTTTCTAAAATTATTTTATATATCTTTTTCACTGTAACTACTTGAATTGTGTAGAATAGTAGGATACATGCTAACGGCAGTCAGTTCAAAGTGTCAGAAAGCCAAAGCATACAAGTAACTTAAGATGGCAATGAACAAAGAGAGAATAAATATGTATTAGCTGACCAGAAAAGTGCAGGCTGAATTAAAACCGTCCTGAAAAGGATAAGTGGTTTTTATGAGGAAGAATAAAAAAAATCCTATCAGCAACCCTCTGCCCCACCTCCAAAAGAGGGCACATACTTGCATAAAACTGGTCCATGCTGGTGATATCCAATGGTGATATCCAATTGGAAAGTGCAAACCATTCAACCACTGTTGCTTTCCAGTTTTTAAGGTGCTATTTTAAATAACAACAACAACCAGCAGTTGCAATGAGAATGAGGAGCAAAGCCACCAACCACTATCCCACAACTGCATTTGAAAGTCTTCAAAACATGCAGCTCTGTTAAAACCAGGAAAAGTCTGGCTTGTATCGTTCCAGAAGAGCAAGTGATGCAAGAGTTCTCAGCAATGGGGGAAAAATCCACCCTTGCAGAGTTCAGTATTTCTAAGGGGAAATCATCTTTGGTTCAATCAAGAAATAAATAGATATAAATCATTTTAGCTGCTGAGCACAGACAATGGAGTGGGACAGATGTGATTCTGGAGCTCTCAATGAATAGAAACCAAATACAAAAATACATCCCGTGTGAGTCACATCCACTAAACATTTTTTTTTTAATTCAGCACCAAGTTCTTAATTGTTTGTGCAAAATTGTATTCCATTTTTCTTCAACCACATACTGTTCTGGGGGGAGTTCTTCTTTTTGTGGAACTGTATCTTCTAGGACATTGCAAACTACTTCCTCTTCAAGAAGATTCACTTCCAGAAGGAATAAAACAACCCCCTGGAACTTCAAGATTGCTATGAAAAAAACAGACTGTTCTGAGGAATTCTAGAATGTTCTGGGAATAGAGCATACAGTTTTGCACATCCCCGATTCTTAAGCCCTTGGGTCTGTGTCCTAATGTTGGGTTCCTAAACCTAGCAAAATTTTAGCTGATTTCCAGATGCATTGAGATCTTTTCCTTCATATTGGGGTCTCAAACAAATGCAGCCATTAAGAGAAATATCTGAATTCAAAACATATCTTGCTAATAAATGCTGATTTAAACTATTTCAAATATTCAACTAAGGGTGGAAAGGGAAATCTGAAAGCATAATCTTTTCTGATATATCTCTTATATTTTTCAAACTTAAAAATATCCCTCATTATAAAGTAATAAATACCACATCCATGGTGAAACTGATCTTAATAGGCTTTTCTCTCAGCTACAAAACACTTCTCAACAATTCAGAATTCAAGGAATCTGTGTAATGTAGATGGATAGGGCCCTAGATAAACTAAATAGGAGGTGCTCCAGGTGGCTTGGTTTCATTAGGAACCTGCATAATAAGGCATCTGGATATTTCAAAGGTCTTATGCCCCTTGTTACCCTATAAAAACATTCAAACATTTCCTACATCAATCACAAGTTGTCTAAATGTTACTGTAGAAGAATGATGTATGACTGAACCATCTGAGTAGGCCCACAAAGTTAATCTAGCACAACCATCCTTTTCAGCAAGGACTGAGAGTCTTTAAGAACTTTTGTCCCCAAAGAAGGAACAAAGCTGGACTGTCCCTCCTCAGCATTTTGCCCTCTGAAACAAGCTGCATCAGTATTACTGAAGTCTTTCATTCATACATGCAGTATCTTTTTTAAAAAGCATCAAAAGTACAGTAGGGCCGCAGTTCTCAGGAACCTCAGACCTTTGTGATTCGGTTGTCCCACATAATGTGAGAGGTAGACTTCTTTCCAAAACAAGTTTCTACACACACTCATAGTCTCCTCTGACACTCAGGCACTTCCAAGCTTCTTTTTAATTCTGAAATGGTTGATGAATTTATTTATTTTATTTAATATTAAACTTGCCTTCCCTCCAAGACTGGCCAAAGAGACTAACAATCATAAAAGGAAGAGAAAAAGCAAAAGCAAATTAAAAATAAACTCAGTCTATATAAAGATAATTATACACATTAGTAACATGAAAGAGCTACCTGAATATAATTTTGTTTGCCTTCTAGCAGAAGGATAACCAGGCCTTCTTGGTGAGAAGTTCCAAAGGTGAGGAACATCCTAGGAGCTCTAAACATGCCATAAGTATTGGAAGATCAAATTGTTTCTTTTGAACTTCCTTAAGGCAAAGGAAGTTCATATCTATGCTGGAATCCTGAGTCTTCAGGGGAAGCATAACCCTATCCTCTTCATCATCAACTCCTGTTGATTTCCCTGAGCCAATTCACTACCCACTACAAACAGAATTGGGGGGTGGGGGTTGAAAAAAAGAGATAGAATTAGGTGTCAACACATTTGACATCAGTACAAATTAAATGTCATCAGACTTGTCATCAGGTGTCATCAGCATCTGCTGGCCAGTTTGACCTGGCAGGGTTGGCACAATTGAACAATGCCACTTGTCGGGACCCCAGAAGCACACCTCCTCTATAGCAGTGCCTGGCCTCTCGAATGAGGTTCCTCCTGAGAGTCAAATGGGTCCCCACCTTACTGGTATTTCGAAGGGCCATCTTCGCCCAGACTTTTGTTGAGGACAACTGATACCCCTTTTTTCCTTTTCCTTGTTCCCATCCGGGTTTGTTTCTCTGCCATTTTGTTTTGTGCTATTTTTGTATTTTTGTATTGTTTTTTGTTTTTAAATGCTTTAAACAACTGTAAACCACATAGAGACACTGGGTGTCGGGCAGCATATAAATTGAATACAGCAGCAGCAGCAGCAGCAGCAGCAGCAGCAGAAGCAGCAGCAGCAGCATATTGGTAGTAGCAGTCAATTCCTGACAAACATTTCCATCAATTTCAACTATATCTTCAACAGAATGTAGGCAAAGTGAAACCCTGATTAAATATGCCATGTTTTCCAGAAAAATATTTTCCTACCATTTTCCATCAAGGATAGTTCCGCACTGTCAATTTATCATGGAAATTCAAATCAAATTTGAATTTCTTATCCAACAATGTCCAAATATGTACAATTGCCTTAAGTGTTGGAAATATCACAACATTCCTCCTATAGTTGGAGCCAAGTGCTTGCCAGTGTTCAAGGGTGCCAGTTAATAACTTTCCAGTGGAGCCCACAAAGGAACATATTCAGTATTGTTTTCATTTGAATGTATTACTGATGTTAACAAATAGTCCCAAAGGTATAGTTTAAAACCTGGAAAACTGAATCCACTATTATCACATAAAGAGAGCCTATTTGGTGTAATGGTAGAGACCAGGAGACCGCGAGTCCTAATCCCACCTTAGGCATGAAACCAGCTGTATGACCTTGGGCCAGTCCCTCCCACTCAGTCCTAGGGTAATGATATATTATAATACCACCTCCCTCTGGTTTAAATTTTCTGAGATAAATGGGCAATGAATGAATGTAGATTGAATCCACAAGTGTGATTACAATGAAAAAATATGTTGAGGTGGGAATGAACAAAGATTGGATTGCAAAACAAACATATGAAGGAAGAATAAATGAGCTGAATGAAAGGGTAAGACCAACATACTCATAATTGGATGGAGTTGATGAGATGGAAGCAAGGATGGCTTGCAAGAAAAGAAAAGAAAAGATAATGGAGTTAGTATGAATTAGCTTTCGCTATGTTTCTTTTTCTTTTGTCCTGCCTTTAATTTCTTTTCTTGCTACTTTGTATTCTTGTTTTGTCCTTTGTGAAACACTATTAAGCCTGAAAGGGAATTGTGTGATTGACATTAATGTATGTATTCCTGTACAACTGTGGCTCCCTATACCACAATGTTGGCTGAGTTTGTAGTTGAATCAGTTTATTTCTTGCTCAGCTATGGTGTAACCCAAATTAATTTTAAAAGGTCTTTTTGCAATGTGGAAACTCTGCAGAGCTTGTTTAACTATATAGTTATAGAGAGTGGGAATTTCAATGGAAGACTTGCAGGAACTCTTTTTTGACGCTTTTCCTGGTCTGCTGGAGAGACAGCAGTCATGTTCTTAGATGTTCTCAAGGAGAACATCTTACAATCAGTAAGACTGAAGATGATCAGCTGGTCTGCTTCAAAGTGCTTTGAAGGATTCGGGATTGGAAATGGTACTATGTGGAAGTGCCTGATATAGATAAGCAGGGAAAAATGGAGAAATGGATCCCTGAATTTGGTGTGAAGCCAGGGCTCTTCAAAAGACAAACTAAAACCAGTGATCCTATCAGCACCCCTGTCAGCACCTCTTGTTCTCCTATAAATGTTTGACAAATAGGGAATACCACAGGTCACCTTCCTGGCTTCATTCGGGCTTCCATCTGAGGAGGTGAGGATTAATGAATACACTTCAAGCTGCTGTAAGCCTTACTTCTCAACCCTTCAAGCACCAATATGGAAATAAATAACTTGTATTGGTATCAACATTTGCAGGGCACTTTTTAGAATTATTAAAATATTCACAAAAATTTGCCACTCCTAATAGCTGTACTAAGCTCAGCAGCAATGCTCCTTCTGGTAGTGGGGGCTGTGTTGTGGGTTTTCTCCCCATTTCTTTAATATGTATTCTGAAAGGATACAAGAAATGGGTAACACAAGCAAGAAACAGAATTATTCCTTTTTGTTATCAAGACTGGAATAATATACTAATAATAAAACATTTTACCAATTCTCTTAAATATCATGTTCAAAGTAAATTTGATCTTCTTCCACTGAAATTCCTACTCTCCCTAAGTATACTGTAATTATATTCTGCATCCATTTAATCATACAGTCTTTGACTTCCTTGGATTTTGAGCCATACTTCACTTGCAATTTATAAATCATGCCTAAAAATGATCAATATTATGTGTGGTAAGATTTTCAAATCTGATCAGACCTGATGCACCTTAAGCCCTTCAGAGCAGATAGTACTCTCCTTCCCCTCCAGCAAATGGTTGCGCTCTATGAGGCCACTGAATCTTGGGCTTGTGGGCTATGTGGTGCTGTGGGTTATACTTTAGATTTATATGATGTCTTCTTTCATTTTTAAACCATTTTCTAGACCAGTTTGGTCTAGTGGTTAAGGCACCGGGCTAGAAACCAGGAGACTGGGAGTTCTAGTCCTGCCTTAGGCATGAAAGCTGGCTGGGTGACCTTGGGCCAGTCACTCTCTCTCAGCCCACCTCACCTCACAGGGTTGCTGTTGTGGGGAAAATAGGAGGAGGAAGGAGTATTAGGCATGCTTGCCGCCTTGAATTATTTATAAAAGCAGGATAGAAAATAAATTAAATAAATAAATAAATAAAATAACTCTTTATGCTGATTGCTGTTTTTTTGCTTAGCACACACTACTGGGCCAGCTTTGCAGCTGAGATTAGGAGAATTAAGTATATCATAGACTAGATTTGTAGATTAGACCTAAATGATGATGACTGATCTATAGGAGTTTGGAATGCAGCTAAAAGAGCAGACAGCTGCAAGGATGTGTAAAGACTGAAGAATCAGTCTTATACCTAAACTGCTTGTTTCCTGTGCCTCTCATTGCTATTCCTGAACTGCTTCAGAAATTTGAGCCTGGATTATGTGGTTTGGCAACAGGGTCAGGTTGGTGCTCAGTTTGGACTACAGACACCATTGGTCATTCCCCTGCTTTTTGCCCTCCTTATTGATGCAGGGAAGGGAATTGTTGCTGGCTAGTTCATGTGTGGGGGTCAACTGCTCACCCCCCCTGATGCTTTTCCTATGCCTTTCTAGATCTTTGCACAGAGGGATGTACCCGCCCCTTCCCTCATTCTTTCACTTGATCTTAATTCAAAGATGAGAATGGTTGATCCTCTTCTTTTTTTGTTTATTGAACTATTGTATCTACCAGGACACATGGACCACAAGAAGAAGAGATGCGTCTTTCCCTTACTATACTTCTCCATTTCCCCATTCAGCTGTCCCAATGCCTGCAAGACTCTGGTATGCCTCTGCAGTCTATCTCCCACTTCTGCTACTGACAGGAGACAGGATTCATCAGGAGTGGGGTGCTGAATAGTGTGATATAGCATCCCACTTGCATTGCAACACCTATACATTTTTTTAAATTGCAAAGCCTGGGGAAAATGGAATTATTAGAGAACTGAGGACGATATTATGGTGAAACAGAAGAGCAAAGGAAGCAGGCCACCCACTATGGGCAGAAACCAAAAGAGTGCCCACTGTGGCTTGTAAGAGTTGAATGGGACAATGAGCTTTTTGAGTGGGTGGGAAAACAAGGAACGAGGAAAGATCATTGACTTACAGGCCATTGTTGGCTCAATCAAATTATTATTATTATTATTATTAATATTATTATTATTATTATTTAGCAGCTGCTGACCAACTGAGAACATAGCAGCCCAAAAGCCCAGGATTAAATGGTCTCACAGGGTTCAACCAGCCACTGGAGGATTTAAGAGAGGTGAGGTTAGAAAACAATATTTTGAAGCACATCTGGAGAACATGGCCATGAGTTGCATTTTGGGAGCTGGATGGAGGACTCAGGAAGCACTGGATAGCCCATACTGACAGGGGGGCAAGCAGAAAATATGGATTTACTTTTAGGTAGGTTTCTGTTGAGATAGACCCTTGCTTGCTAGAGACAGACAAGAACTGACTTATCTCTGTTACACAGCAATATATATCCAAACAAATAAGACTTTTGGTAACAATATTTTAAAAGGACCACTTATTCTGTAGTTAAACCAAAATACATTATTCAACAGGGGCAATGTAGGGAAATACTATTAAACACCTAACTAAAAGATCAATAGAGAGCCAGTTTGGTGTAGTAGTTAAGGTATCAGGCTAGAAACCAGGAGACCGGAAGTTCTAGTCCTCCCTTAGGCACAAAGCCAGCTGTGTGACCTTGGGCCAATAACCCTCTCTTGGGTAATGGCAAACCATTTCTGAAAACCTTGCCAAGGAAACTGCAGGGACTTGTCCAGGCAGTATCCAAGAATCAGACATGACTGAACAGATTTTAAAAAAAAGATTAATATGTATCACTGTTATTTGCAGTTCATATTAAATCATTTTTTTATCATGGGTTTGTGCCCAAATTATGTGTGTCTTCCATTTGAATCTGCAGAATAGCTGCATGCCAGATTGAGGTTTTTTTTTTCACATATAGTTTCATAATCCTTTTGTGTGCGCTTTGGGGAATGCCTTAGAGTAGGTATGTACTAATGGATATTTCAGTGTATCCCTAGATGTTACTGTTATTGGTCCAAACACAAAAGCCAGCCATGCAGATGAAATGCTGTTTGGGCATCTTGAGAAAGCTGAAGAATAAGGATCAGGAAGGCATTTGATATAATGAAAACAATATTTTGTGAATGTTTAATGAAAAAAAAAAAGAACTGCCACATGGTTCTAGGCATTGCCATGCCTCTTTGCTGGAAAACATCTGTTCCCTTGAGAGCTGGCTGAATAGGCCCAGCCAAGCAGTTCCAGTGCTCTGGCATGACACATAAGGATCCAGATCATTTCTCTGGCAATCTGGGCTGTCACATTCTCACCCATGCTTGTGAATCCCACCTACAGTGTACACTAAGGGCAATACTCTGAGGCAAGATTGGGAAGAAAAATGCATCCAAGTGGGGAAAGTGAAGTTGACTCAAAAAGGAAGGAGAAAAGGTAGGGAAAGTATGCTGCTTTCTGAAAGTACAATAGCTCTTTGAAAGCTATTGTGGTTTATGAAGCAAGATCAGATTCAAATTCCATTGCTATCTCATTTTGTGGCAAATCAAGATCTTTGGTTCTCAGTTTCTCCGTTTAAAATGGAAAACTGGCATGGGGCACTGGCTCAACCCTTGACAGAGAGAGAAGCCTACCCTTGCAGATCTGTGGGAACATATAATTTATATAGATATGCAATGCTCTTTGTTTTATTTTCTGCTGCCAATGTGCTTCTTTGACAGTCTAGCTGTTATTATCACCATGGTATAACTTTCTAGAATTGGGGAGGAATTTCCTGCTAAAGAGGAATCAAGGTAAGACATTCCAGGCCGATGAAACTGGCACTGACCATTCAGGAAAGAAAACAAGTGAATTCTGAAAGGGAGAGAGGACTGTGGATCCCTAAAGAGCAGAGGATACAACTGTGCCCTTTAAGACAGACATAAGGTAGTTAGTGGCTGTTATTATGAGGAAGCGAAATCAGTGTATCCTGGATTAAAATAAATGGAGGAACAAATTAAGCAATACCATTGCTGATGCCTATTTTACACATCTGATTGAAGGAATGAAGATGATGGCTTCCAAAAGTAAACTGTAGATCTTTTAAAGAGGCATGATGTCATAGTAAAAGAAGACCTTAATTGCTCTAATATGTGTTGGGAAATCCTTGACACCTAATTCCATCAGAGGATGAAGAAAAGGACACGGTCAAGTATCTCTGACTTCATTCTAATCTAATCAAGTCTTTTCCCTATGACCCAATTAAAGTACCATCTGTCCACCCTTCAACCAGAAAACTAAACTGGCATAAAAGTGGCTGTCCTCACTTCCAATCACTATCCTTCTTCTATAGCTCCTGATCATACTTGCTGCCAGATAACAGTATCATGATTTCAGATTCAAGAACAAATTAAGCAAAACTTGCAGGGAGCTGAAAATGCCACAGCAGACATAGCTATGTTCTCTTTTTTCCACAGAAGAAAAAAAACGGGGCCAGAAGACAGTGACCTGGACCCCAGGTTAGAGGTATTGCACGGCTCCAGTCAAAGATTACCAAGAGGTGAGAGGTTCATTCTGCCCCTATGGATCACATGACTGTGCTGCCACCAACATGAGCAGGAAGTCTGGTGGATTGTCCGCACTCTTAAACTGCAACCTGGTTGCTATCAGCTTAAGAGGAAAATAATACTTCAACACTGATCAAATAATGTAAGCATGCCTTGTGCATGGCTGAGGATGAGATGAAGGCAACATCCTGGGGTCACGGTAGAATAAAAATGCTGTCCAGTGTTGTTGTACTGTGATAAGTTGCAAGTGTAGAAAGGCCTTTACAGGTGGTCCTTGTTTAACAACCAAGTTCAGTGACCATTCAAATTTACGACAGTGCTGAATGAGCGGTAGTTATGACCTATCCTCATACTTACATCAGTTGCAGTGTCCCCACAGTCTTGTCATTGTGATGTGGGCGCTCGGTGCCTGGGTTGCAATTATGACATCGCACCATCTCGCAGTCACATGATCACCATTTGTGACCTTCTTTGCTGGCTTCCTACAAGCAAAGTCAATGGGGAAGTCGGCAGGTTGCAAATTGTGACCATGTGATATCCTCACTTAACGACCCATGGTGATTCACTTAACAATGGCAACCAGGAATGCTGGAATTTCTGTCACTAAGCAGCGTGGTGACGTTGCACTTTATGACCACGTCACTTAGTGATGGAAATTCCAGTCCCAATTGCCATTGTTAACCAAGGACTACCTGTAATTTTGGAAGTAGATGTAGGAGAAACTTTGGGGGAAAGTGGCCACATAATGCTGGGTTTCTTGATTGAAGGGAAACTAAATCTGAACATACTCTGAAAAGACATATCTAGGACTTTTGAAAACTGGATTTTAATTAACTCAGAACAATGATAACTAGGATCTCATCTCATGAGAAGCTGGTTGAAAAAGTTCAGTATGGATGGGAGTTCCCAAAAATGAAATACTAAAAGCACAATTCTTCCAGTGATGAAAAAAAATGGAGGACAGCAAAAATAAAATAATAAAATTAAATTAAAATTAAAATATAAAATATTATAAAGTAAAACAAAACAAAATAAAATAAAATAAAACAAAAAATAATGCCAATATGGCTAGAGAAAAAGCTTGGCAAAGATATGAAAATAAAAAAAGGCTCATACAGGAAATAGAAAGGGACAAGGTACAGAAGAAGATAGCAAGCAGGCCCCTTGGAACTATAGGGCTAGTATCAGAAAAGCAAATGCTCAGAATGAGCTGAGATTAGCAAAGGACGCAAAGAAGAACAAAAGAAACTTAATTAGATATAGTCAAAAGGAAAAGAAGCGAATCAGTATACCAGCTGCTTGGTGACAAGGACAAAATGCTAACAGGTAACAAAGAAATTACAGAGCTTTTATTTTGGTTTGCTCTCCTCCAACTGAAAGCTCTGTTTTCCATCAGGAAATTGTGACAAGCAGGATAAATGGGCAGGACTGATGCTTGAAATGGATGGCTAAATGGTGAGGGAATACCTCTTTATGTTGAATGAGTTTAAATCTCCAAACTCCAGATGAATTGCATCCCAGAGTACTAAGAAGATATATAATGGCCTGGCCAAACCTTTATTGGTGAAATGCCAAATGTCTAGAGGGAAGCAAATGTTTTCCCTATCTTCAAACAGGAGGAAAAGGAGTCTAACATTGATGCCTAAGAAGATTCTTGAACTGTTCAAAAGAGCTCAATCTATAAGTACCTTGAAAACCATGTGGTAATTACCTGAACAGTCTTCCCAGGCTAAACTTTCCTCATTTTTGGATTGGGTAACTTTGTTAACAGATAGGGGGACTGCTGCGAATATAATTTATCTTGACTTCGGCACATATTGATTGTAAGTAATTAAGTGTGGGTGGGCGGCATAAAAATTAAGTGGATACCTAGCTGATCCACAATTCATACTCAAATAGTTCTCATCAATAATTCTTCCTCAGAGTGGAAAGAGGTACTCAGTAAGATGTCATAAGGATCACTTCCGAGTTCTCTATTCTTCAGTATCTAATGATTTAGATGAAAAGATGAAGGAACTGCTCTATTGAGATTTGATAAAAACAATGCAGAGTTCTTCACTTCAAAAAGTCATAGGAATAGGATGGAGGAATCCTGTCTTAATAACAGCAAGATGATTAAGAGCAAGCTTTTTTGTAGAGCTTTAAATTAAAGCCTGTTGCTAGAAGGTGATGCCAGAAAATTATGGCTTCATCAGTTGTATTATTTTATATATATGTTTTGTTTATTTTATATTTTAGCTGGAATGTTGTAAACCACTGGAGTCTTGTTGGAGTGCAGCCCTCTGTAAGAATAGTAAATAAATACATATTCAGTGATTTGAAAAATATGTTGAAATAGCAGTTGTATGAACCAACAGTGTAATGTAGCAGCAAAAAAGGCAAATGCAATTTGGGGCTGCATCAAGAGAAGTATAATTTCCAAAACATGGAAAGTAATCTTTCCATTTTTTAATCTTGATTTGATCAGAATCCACCTCAGGAATTAGTGGATTCTGACCCAATCAGCACAAAATTATTGCCAGATGTGAGCATTTCTCTTGAATAAGGATTAAAATAAGTTGGAACAGGTTCAGAGAAGAGCAACAAGCATGATCAGTCAAATGAAAAGAGATGGAAGGAAACTGGTATGTTCAACTCTGATAAAATATCAAAGGGGTGTGACGGGGATGTGATGGTTGTGTTCAAATTCCTGAAAGGATGTCAGATAGAAGACGACCAATATCTATTTCTCTCATCTATAGTCAAAGACATGGAATAATGGATTTAGGTTACAGAAAGGCAGATTCCAAGTGAATGTTAGAAACAAAACATCCTAACAGGAAGAGCCAACTGTTCTCTCTTTCATTGGATGTGCTCAGGTGGAGGCTAGACAGCCATCTGTCTGGAATGCTTTAAGTTGGATGTCTACATGGAGGAGGTGGTTGGACAATCACCTAAACAGTTCCTTCATTTCTTTAAAACTTTGATTCTAAGTAAAAGTCAGAGGAAAGAGCTTTGGGAGTATTGGAAAAGTGCATCATACAACTGGCTGATATATCAATTACTTTTCTTCTTATTATTATTCAAGAATTCATTCATACCTAGGTGGATGACCTTGAAGGGGTTTCTCATAAATCAATGTGAGATTTATGAGAGATTCGTGGCTATAGTAGAAAATCCCCACCCTGCCCCACCCATCCCATAGACACAAAGAAAGTGGTTGGCCAGATTTTACTGAACATATCCTGACGTATTTGAGTGAAAAGTAATTCATTTGTCTTTAAACACATATTGAGTTATGTCCTGCAAGACAGAGACCTTAGCAAAAGCATCATCCCTTCACCAAACTCAGCATGGCATCTCTAGAGTGTTAACTTGCAATAGCATAACACAGCACATACAGTACAATTTCTGATGAATGATGCCAAATTTCAGCCAAAAGGCATCTTATGAGTGAAGGCAATCCTTGCAGCAAGCAACATCCAGTTCATTTAGCAAGGTGACTGCTTCCCAGACTATGGTCAGTTTGAGTCATACTGCAAGGAAATAACAGTCTTCCATCTGGAGCTTACCCTGACATGACATGCGGAGATAATCAGGAATGCTCCTGAGAAATTCTTCTTGTTTTGGTTCCATAACCTGCCAAATAAGATATTTCCCTCTGTTGGGCAAAACACATATAGTTCAAGTCAAGATTAGTAACTTTCTTATATTTAATTCTTTGAAGAAAAAACCACATGAAGGTGAAAGCAAAATTCAAGTTACAGTTCCATTTTGTTTTTTGTTTTTTTGAGGCACGTGGAATTAGTAATCTTCCCTCTATTTTAAAGCAGAGCCCGTAAATTTCTGCCATGTGAAACCAATGAGGAATAGCAGATCTTACAACATTTTTAGATCAATATTTTTATTGATAATACTCATAAGTATTCTTACGGTTGTTTGAATAGATTTATTTGTGATAGGTTTATTAATAATTATGTCATATTATTTGTTCAATAGCTCATCCTGATAATATACACATTGAGGGACAGAATAATTCAAGTTTCATTTTCTTCATATATTCTGACCTTTTAAAAAAACAGACTTTTTTGTTCACTGTCCATCAGTCATATTTACTATGTAGCATACAGTCCACACACTTTTTCACTAATGACCTAGTTATTAATGCAAGCTATGGTGGGGGTTTATTTGTGTGTATGTGTGTGCCTTCAAGTCAGTGTTGACCCCTGGCAACTGCCTGAACAAGTCCCTGCAGTTTTCTTGGCAAGATTTCGGAAGTGGTTTGCCCTTGCCTGCTTCCTAGGGCTGAGAGAGAGTGACTGGCCCAAGGTCACCCAGCCGGCTTCGAACCTAAGCCAGGACCAGAACTCACAGTCTCCCAGTTTCCAGCCTGATGCCTTCACCACTACACCAAACTGGCTCTTTGAGCTACAGTATGATTATTAGATGCTTTGGTTGTCTCATCAATACAATTGATGACCCTTTGCATGAAATACATGCATTGTTATTGTGAGTTACTCATTTTATACTTACTCTGTCACTGGTCTGTCTCTCTTACTGCAAAAGAAACAGAATTTGGCAAAAGGTTTAAGAGTTTAATGTGATGGTAAATGTTTGAAAGCAACCAATATCCAAGATTGCTCCTCCCAAGTTTAGTTACATTGGAAGGTGGAAACCTCTCTTTATTGAGGCCAATGGAGGCTTCCCTGCTGACACAAACAGTTGTGTAGGGCAGGGAAAAGTAGTGGTTAAACCATCCACTTTCTGGGGTCTCAAAGCTGGTTAGGCTTCCCACAGATGTATTTACACTTTTTAAATCATGTATTGTATATTAATTGTGTTTATACAAATTAACATCTCATCTCATCTGGCTGCGAATGTACAATAGCCAAAATATGCTAAGAGAAAGCAATTCTGACTTATCCCATCCAGCACTAATTGGAGCCATTATAAAACATAAAATTCTTGGTACAGCTAACTTTCAAAGTTCTGGTTTTATTTACATATTCCAACCAACACCAATTTAGTGTAATCACCAGCTATTGTTTAGGTGTTTCTTACACAGTAAGCATTTTGTTTCTTTGTAAATGCCAAATTCCCCTAAGATTTGGTATTATTATGAATAGGCATCTCTGTGTTCTTCCACAAGCAGCATACCTGCATGAAACCATATGATAGCATTTGTAAAATTGGTACCACAATCTATATAATAAATTTTTTGTAACAGAAACAGATCTCAAACTTTAAAAGCCCCTCAAAATATCTAAACAGCTCTTTAAAAGCCCGGGGCAATATCACAGTTTTGCCTACTTGCTCTTCACAACTGGGGTGCTACCCCTGAGAAGGCCACTTTGAATCTCACTGGGGAAGCCACTGACTGGAGAAGGTCCTCAGAGCTACTCCATAAGGTTGCATATCCATAGCAAAAGTTACCAGGACAATTCCAGCAAGGATCAATAAAAACAAACTGAGATCAGAAGGATAGCTGCCCTGATGCTGATGCACCGATGCACTGATGCTTGAGAATCAATTCATCTTGACAGCAGCAAGAACTAATTTGAGGGTTTAGGATGGAACGTTTAAAGTGAGACTTGGGCTCCAGCAATGTCTCCAGCCAGCACAAATAGCTTGAGGAAACTAGGAAGAGCACATGTGGAACTAATTACTTATGTCGACTCTTTGACAAAGAACATTTCTGCAGACTTTTCATGGGGGCTTCATTTTCAGGAAGTGCCTGTAATTACTGTGCAAGTCCAAAGTGGCCTGCTTTGGGGTTGCCTGTTCCAAGAGAGAAAAAACACCCTTTTTAAAAAATCTGAACGGCTGAAAAATAAAAGGAAGCTCCACTAAAAGAATCCGAAGTTTATATGGTTATTTCCCTTAATGATTGTTTCACCAAAGAGGACTTTTTTTTCTTTCAAAGTTACATTGATTCACTCCAAACTGAACTTGCTGCAGCAAAAGTATACTTCTTGAGTTTTTACAGCCTTTCCATAGAGGGGCCCATTTCCTGCTCAGCTGAAGAAAAAAACCTGGCCTCAAGATGAAATGACTGCTTAACATTACACTAAAACATCTGGTACCATTTTATACACAGACCCATGTCTGAGAGAAGGCAATTCCAGCGGTCTCACCAGCGGCACAGTGCATACCCAAACCTCCCTGGGGTGACATCATCCCATATATGGATGCTCAGGCCCAGCCCTCCCCCCTTCTCCTGGTCCTAAATTCATTGCCAGATCCACAGTCTACTGCAAATGTGCCACGTCAAGGCTAGAAACTGTAGCCCTTCAGTGCTTTTTGAGGAGTGCGGAGAACAGACCCTGACGCAAGAAAGGAACTTTTTAACCCACAGGCGAAGGAGGATTAATGTAACCCTAACCCCAACCTGCTCCGTCGCCCCAGTGTTCAGACTACCTGTTCAGGACAATGCTGTTGTACAGTAGTCTGCACATTGGTTAGACTGGGCAAGGGAACGCAGCGGTGCCGACGCCAGAGGAGGCCTGGGAGAAGACCGGGATGGCTTCTTTCAACTCTGGGACCCAGAGCTTGACTTCACAGGTTTTGCATGCTAGGAAGTAGGGGCTCTGTCCAGGCACACGGGAAAAGGAGGACTGTTCAGTTCTGCATGGAAGACGTTCGGGTAAGGCCTCTGTACTTCGGATGAGCTTCTGACCTACCAGGAAAGAGTAAGGGAAAAAAGAGGGGACCTTCCTTACCCTGTTCTGGCAGGCAAGAATAGAGGAGCTCTCCTAGCTCATGTGCAAGAGAAACAAAGGTAGAGCTTAATCCTGCAAGGCGCATACTAAAACCCAGAGAATTATTGCCACCAATGTACTTAGAAGTACAACTGAAACAGTGCCGTTTCGAAATTTTCAATTGCTAATACTCTTTATGCATTCCTTGTAAACGATTACCCATAACTAATATTGGAAATGTATGTTTCGAGTTTTACTGATACTCTTTGGTATTTAGATATTTCAGACTTTAAAGTGGAATTTCAGAGTATTATTTCTGTTTGTATGAAAGAAAAGTTTAGCCCCGGCCACATTAAAAAGAAAAGTTGTTTACAAGAGGTCTGTACACTTCCATTCTGATCCATGGGAAATATTTAACTATAAGCAGCGAAATCTAAGTCCACTATCCCTTCTCCCTAACAGAGATGCTCACATTTCAAAGATGCTGTGAGTGTTCAAACTGTTCTATGCAAGCAGACTTCTAGATGCAGGCACACAGATCATAACTGAGTGCAAAGCAAGTATTAGCACATGGCTGAGATGGCAGGCAGAATCCATTCAGAAGTGGCGTAGTGGATCAAGCCTCCATGCATGGGATGCTCTCTGGTTTTCCACAAACAGCCAGGTTTCTGGTTAGGCTGCAGAGCTAATGCAGCCCTCCTCTGCCCTCCTCTCCCCCCTCCACTCCAGCCATATGTCCTGCACAATAGCTGTTCCACATGGAGGCAAGAAAACACCCTAAGAAAAATTGTTTAGAATGAGGGTGCCAGATTAAAAACATTTTTGTCTTTTAAAAAAATGGTCATACCCAGTTTATTATCATGCAAAACAATAACTACACGGAAGTGCTGCTGAGAAGCCTTTGGCTAACAAGATGGAATTCGTACTGACTTAGACAATGGAACTTGAGACAGAGAATTTGGTTCCTCTGAACGTCGGTGCCTTGGTGACAGCAGCTCAGTGTTAATTAAGAGGTCTAAGCTGGAGAGGATACAGGCTATGTTCTTGGGCCATGAATCTCACTGATAAAATTGGAATTTGTAAATAGATGCAAACATTTCCTTTGGTGAGTTTCCAAGCTATCTGAAGAACTGGGAAGGGGGGGGAGCATTCAGTACTGAATGAAGTCTTCAGAAAAAGTATACAGAAAATGTCTATGTTGTAATTTGATACCATCTTAACTTCATAGGCCGTTTCTCTAGACTTGCTATTTGTTACAGGGGGGGATTCCCTATTTCCATCTCATAATTTAATACATTTTAAAATTAATTCTCTATAAGGATTTTTATGTGATAATTTCAAGCAAAGTATATCTGCCATGATTAAAAATGTAGTACAGGACTTCCTAAGAACAAGTAACTTTCCTTGGTAAAACCTATATAGTTTCAAAATTCTATGCTTCATTGTGTGTAAATATTTAAAATGTCTTGTTATTCCTAACACAAGACTGTAGATGTTGTACAGCTTAACACACCCTCCTTGTGTCTCCTTCCTGGGGAAAATCCTAGCCTGCCCCCCACCCTCACCCCCAGCAGATAGAAAAGATGCTCTGCTCCAAGGCAGTTTTTCTCCTGGAGTGAAGAGCAACCGAAGAGCATTTCCAGTGCAGGCAAAGAGAATGAGCCCACTCTTCACTCATGCCACAATCCCGATCAGGCAGTTTCACAGCTGAACTTTGTACAGGAAAAACAAAATGCATTGATACAGACAAATTATTAATTGATGTGTTATCTCCTTGGACACCATTGCTTTTTTCATCAAGTTTACTACTGACTTGCCTGCCTTTAATTTTATGATTCATTGTCACTGGTTCTGATTTCTAATACTGGATATTACCTACTGTATGAAGTCTGATCTTGCACATTTTTCTGGATCTACTCCCAAAAAATCATTTATGTATTCTATATAAGTTTTTATGATAACAAATGCAATCATCTGGAGATTTTAATTTTTATTGCATGTAGTAAACAGCAAACAAGCATTAAAAACCAAAGATATATAGTATTTTTTTTAAAAAAAATCAGTGATTCAGTAGGACAACATATACATTTTAATATTTTTTAAAATCATTCGTTTGATTACTGGATTAATTTTCTGATGAGTTTCTAGATTTGAAAATTTTAATAGTTTACTGGAAAAATGCAAATGCAGTGCTTTGATTCAAGGAAAAAGAAGGTCCCTCCCCCCCAAGATAACTGCAACAATTATAAGTAAGGAAGAATGTTGTGGAATTTTCCTTGTGTGTGTGTGTCTGTGTGTAATTTTAAGCAAGTAACACTTCTATTCTAAAACTCATTGTGTGTGACAAAAACAGAAGTAAAACCACCAGGATCCACTATGTAGGAAAAGCAGTATGCAAAATCCAGTTTCCTTTCATACCTCTCGTTATCGGGAACCCCCAGAAAGTCCTTTTTCTCAAAAGTGCGGACAAAGAGGATGAACAAGCAAAAATCAGGGAGAGGGAAAAAAATCTCCCATATAAACGAGAAAGTGACTTTAGGATTCATGATAGGAGTCACAATTGTTTTGAGTTTTAAACGGATTTGAAATCATTATTTAGAGTAACAATATTTTATAGGAACTAAGAAGTACGAAGATTCAAGAACGCTTAGTGAGTGCTTTATAAACACTTGTTAGATGTGGTTTCTGAGAAATGAAATTTGTAGATGGATGGCTAGAAAATCAAGGTTTCCCCTGAGCAGTGAAAGTGCAGTTTGTAAAGATTATTTGTATAAGCAGGAAAGCAGAGCATTAGCTGCTGGAAAATTCAAACTGAAACTAAGGCTTAGGGTCCCAGCACCAGTTCATCATTTATTGCTACTGAACAATAGTCTGATGTAGGAAAAAACACCCCCCCAGCCCCTAAAAAATTATCAGCCATAATGTAGTTCTTTAAAATGAACATATTAAACAGTCTGGCTCTCTGTGTGTCTCTCTGTCTTCTATAAATGCTATTTCATCATATAGAATAAATGAGAGGAATAGGTGAAACTGTTGGAGGAAAGTTACTATTGCTTTGGAATGAAGTGGTTAGGGCACTATTTTCCTAATTAGATAATAATATATAGATCAGATAAATAATTTGGTGACCTACATAATGATCTTAAGTACACATCTAAATCAACCATAAAATTTGCTCCATTCTTTTCTTGTGTCAGAGCAATGATTCAACCTTTTCACCCAGTTCAGTATTTAGGATATTTCACTGAGTTATGTTTGCAGAACACGCAAGTACCCTTATCCTGTAGAAGTTCTACAAAAGTGAACAAAATTCAGTTTGTAAGAATTAGGAAGCATGCAAGTAATGATAAATAAGTAGCATTACTCAAAAAGATTTATGAACTACAATATTTGACATACCTAAAAAAGTTTTTCAAGCTTGCATATTACATAAATTTGAAATTTCTATTTATGTGTTAATTAGCAAATAATTTATTTACTTGAAACAAACACAAACTGAGTGCAAAAAGAATAGTTCATAGGAATTTGGTGAAGCATATTTTTCATTAAATCTATATAACTGAAACCTACATACTAATGTAGATAACTCTACTTTCCAGAAAGATGTAGAATTATCTGCAAACATAGGAAATAAAACATTAAGAAATAAGCTTTTTTAATGTAAACATGTATTTTCCAGAACAGTTCTACAAATTAAATCTAGGTGAATATGATCTACCAATGAAGTGCCTAGGTAACATCTGACCATCAGCTATCTATTTTTTAAAATGAACTGAATTGGGGCAATTTTATGATAGTATTATGCTCAGTTCAGTTCGAAGTCTTAATTATTAACAATGTTTCATAAAACATTTATGTAGTATTATCAAACCATGCTAGAACATATCAAGAGCTATATATAACAATATAATTATAAAATTATATTTAATTTTAACATAAATCTTTGTATGGAACACACACACACACACACATATCTCACAATAGGACCAAGAAATCAAATGGTGACTTCAATTTTTGTGTAACTCTGCCAGGATACAAAGAACAATTTTTAATTCTAAAATCAAATTTATTTTAAAACTTATTCTAAAACTTGGGGGGGTGTTGTTATTTCTGTTTAGTTTGTAATAAGTCTAGTGCTGAGAGCTGAAAGTGTTAACCTTTCTTTGCATGTAACATATTATGTGAGGGAAGTGGAATGTGAAATCTGTGAACTTTTAAGTTATGAAACTAATAACAATCAGACAGACAATTTAGGAAATGGTTTCTTCCGTATGCAAGACATCTTTTAGTTTCATTTTTATGTATGTAGATTTGGTAGACTTTCTCAGAATCTGCACATTTTGTATGAATGCATCTTTCCTCTTACTAGCAAGTATTTTACTGTTTTAAAGAGCAACACCCCATGATCACAGAAGGATGCACATGCTGTGCTTGAACCAAGGCTGCAGACTTCTGAAATGGATTCAAAAATTATTCTTTGGAAAGACGTTTAGGGTGCATGTTTTCTTACGGTCTCATATTGTATGCATGGCAGGAATTAAAAAAAAACAACCCTGTAAAAGACATATTCTGAATAAAGCAAACCTCTTCTCTGTTTGATAGCTCTCTAATGTGTTAAAGTTTACTTTTGTAATGTGTCATTCCCTGCAACGAAGTCCATGCTCTTAATCCCAGAGTTCCCTGTTGGAGCCGCTGGGCTGGCTGGACAGAGTTGTCATGTGTCTGCCTGTCTACACTTGCTGTGCAGAACATCCTCTCACCTGTACAGCAGGCACAGACAGGCAGTCACATGACAATCCAGCCTGAAAGACCACCAGCCAGTAACAGAGCCGCTCTGACCAGAGCATCTTCATCACATCACTTCTGGATCTCAGTACGTTGGTTCAAGCATTAAAACCATGTATACAGTTGATTACTAGTCTGTACAAAATTCTGAAGAAAGTCAGAGATGAACAGTACCTACAAAACTACAATAAAACCAACTGCTGAAATCTTTTTTTACTGTGCTTTCTATAGTCCTCTTTTCCTAGTGACTTTTTGAGCAGCTCATGCTGAAATGCAGCACCCTCTGTTTCGTGGCACCACTGCAAAAGAAGATGGATGTCACCATCTCTAGTTATGTCAAAATATGAAGCAAAGCAACAAAATTCTGTTGTTCTTTGCATTCATCAATCAGGAAACAACTTTAGAGGACACAAATTTTAAATTCATACATGCCCACCCTTTAAATAATTTAATTTAATTTAATTTAATTTAATACTTAGATATTGCCTGTAAAGCAGTGAGAATGAAATCCACTACCTTTTCAGGTTTCTCTTAGTTTGTAAAATGCATGCACACACACACAAACAGGCATGTGGGAATGCAGCCAAAAGCATGATTAAGATTTATCTAGAGGACCTAAAACCCAGGTCTTTTTCTCTAGCATTTCAGTTGTGTTAGAAGTAGAATGGCGTGCTAATTGCATGTTGATGTGATGTTCGGAAAGGATGATTTTGATGCAGATCTCTCTGATTTTATTACACAACCTACAACAATCACAAGGAAACAATATTACAGTGCATTTTTTAAGTATCTGGGGATATGTCACCAAAAGGCCTTGGTCCTGTGGGGGGGGGGGTGTGTGTGCACATGCATAAGTGCATCAGACCAGAGTATGGGGATGAAGAAATGAATAAAATGAATAAGGACCCAGAGCATCTAAAGAGCAGGAAATGCTGTGGAATATTTTGAGGGTACTGGGGAGACACATACTAACAAATTGATGCTTGTAAAACACCTATTTCGCCAGCCTGGAATATAAATCAGTATGCCTGCTTACCAGAGCAAAGGAAGTTTATAGATATAAACAGCAGATAATGAAATGCTGTTATATAATTACTCTCCCTTACCCCAAGGCAGTTAGGGTAGTTCACTTTTCCTGGCTGCTATGATAGCTACGAGGCTGGCATAACAGATCCTTGGCCCAATGTATCTATTGGGTATCCTCTGGATATAGTTTTCTCGGTGAGCAGAAAGACGGTGACTTGAAAGACAGGAAGTTAACATTAATTCCATCCTCTGAGTTAGGTCATATTCTGTGAAGATTTAATTTCTGTCCATTTGCTCTCTTTGCAAGTGGGAGTGGGATTGCTAAAATGGTCTGCCCCTGGAGGCTGAATGGAGAATTCCCATGGATTTTCCTCTTTGTAAGACTAATGCTTCTGTCACTGCCCAACCACCCAGTGGCTTCTATGTCTGGTGAGTGTGTCACCCTCTTCCGGAGGAAGCAGCATTCTCCCCAAAGCAGGGCATTCAAGCTATGGTCCTCCAAGCCTTGGCTGAAGCCATTTAAGCTTTCAAAAACTTGCCCCCAACTACAGATTTTTAACCTGACATAAGAAAAAGTATTAAATATTTGGAGAGTGATTGTATTAGTTGCATTTAATTACTTTAAATTAAATTAAATTAAAATCAAATCAAATCAAATCAAATCAAATTTTGTTCTAAATCACACTTGGGAGTACACTTCTGAGCATATCAGTCAAAAGGCTGAGTGGAGCTCTAGGCTTAAGGCTGCACTCCCCTCCCTAAAAGCATCACCTTTGTAGTTCGAGGGTGCTTTGGGCTCCCCTGTTATAACTAGAGATACAGGGTGGCATAAGAATAAGGGAGGTGCCCCTATTCAGTTCAGGCCAATGAATTACTTACTTACTTAACATTATTACTTATTTAAAGCTTTTTTAATCTCTTAAACCATAGGCTTCCAGAACGACGAAGCAGTCTCTTCACTCAGCCTCACAATCTGCCAGCTGTAATGGTTTCCAAATAGACATAGCCTTACAACAGTTACTGTATTCACACAGCCTCCTGTTTGGGTTGTCCCAATATATGTGGAGCTGCACTGGGAACCAGTCAGCTAATTGAGAATGGTGATACCTGTCATAATAGCATTTTGTTATCTGTATAGGTTGCCAATCCCAGGTCCAATTGCAAATACTCATTTTCAACTCTGAATGTTATGCAGACTAGGTCACATTACTTTCTTTCATTTTGCCAGTTGGGTCCAAAAGATCTCATCTGAAGCCCTCTTCCAAATGCCCTTGCCAGATGAGGTCTGCCGGTAACCAGTACCCTGTTTATAGTAGCAGAACCGTGGTGGAATATTCTCACTGAGAAGGTCACCTGGTGCCTCTGTTTGGCTTTGGGTTTTTGCCAGTTGATAATCTTATTCTGTCAGTTGTTTAAAGAACTGTTTTCATATCTTTAGATCAGCCTTCTCCAGATGTATTGGGCTGTATCTTCTATCTGGACATCAAGACAGCACCAGATTGTATAATATTATTTTAGTTCTTCACATTGTTTTAGGATACTTTTACTACTTTACTTATTTTGATCATTTCTTGCAAGCTTTATAATTACATACTTTTGTTGTGTCTCTACACCGCCCAGAAAACTGCATTTACTGGGAATTCTAAAAGTATAGTTAACAAACTTAGCACTTTGTGTGCAGAAGGTATACTTACACAGGGAAAACTAGATCAGTGTTTAGATGTAAATGAGACACAAAAGTTTTAATGCTCAGTAAACAATTAGGAGAATTCTAAGAATTCATATACTATCTTGGCCCCATGGAACTTAAAGATTAATCTTGTGTTAATCATTTATACTGTCCTGATTACCAGGAAACACACTGAGACAATGACTTGGTCTCTAATATTTATTAGTAGTACTTAACAAGAATCCTAACAAACTGAGGAAGCGTGGGAAAACCCAGCCATATAACCCCCAAAGGTTAAGGCGGTCCCGATCTGTGTCTCTTTGAATGGCTGAACAGTTCCTCAGTGCTACGCATGCGCTTGACAGTCTGGGTGGGAGCCCCCTGCTCGCCATCCTTACTCATGACATATACATCATAAATTTGTAAGTACAATTTTAAGCTTAAAGACTTCAACAAAGAAGACCAAGTGCCCAAGAGGGGCACGCTTTACAGTGAAGGGACTAAGCTCTGAAACCCCAAAGATCTTCCCCCCTAAAGAAATTCAGCCCCTTTCTCTTCTGCTCTCCCTATAACACCTTCTGTCCATGTATCTTTTACACCATTTCCTTCAAAACATTCTTCACGGGGCTCTTTCTCATATCCTGATAAGCATGACAGATCACAACCTCAGGCCTTTATAGGTTGTCAATCTCCGGTTCAATCAATAGTGTCGATGACACAGCCTAGGGCTGGGTTCTGATCTGCTCCTATTGGCCACATGAGGCTGTTGTGGGCCAGCCCCATCTCCTCTGATCCCGGAGCACTGTTGTCAAGGGCTGTTCTGCTTGTGACATGGGGAGAGTTCAGTTCTTTCAAAACAAGTTCTATTCCTCATACAAATGAGCAAGCCATCCCCACTTCTGTCACCTAGGTGAAGGAACTGGAAATGCAAGGTAGTATTTTAATCAAGGGCCAAAGCATAATAATAGAGAACAGGATCGCGGAAGTGAACATCTGGCCAGGTTAGATGGTGCCACCATTAATGTGAATTTTACAGAACAATGGACAGATGGAAACAGAGCAGCCTGCTGAAAACAGGGCCAGGTAGTTCTTTAGGTAGAACTAAATGCAAGAGAGATTGAACATTATTTCTGTATATAGGGCTTGTTCATGAATCACAGCAGTTACAGACGTTCTTAGGTATGGCATTTCCCTCTCCCTGTCCTTCTCCGTCTCCATCTCCATCATCTCCATCTCCATCTCCATCTCCATTTCCATCTTGGATTTCTTGTGAGTTTGCCAAAATGGTTCAGCCCTACCTGTTGAGTGAAGCCTGATGGATTCTGAGGCACTGGCTTCAAGGGGTAGCAAGAGAAGTAGGGCAAGAGGCATTTAGCTGCTGCTAGTTCTCTGATCCCATGAGTAATGGGTAAAGAGCTGTCCAACCCCCAGCAATGTCTCTTGCTGAAATGGGGGTGAAGAGGATCATCCTGTTCAGTGGGCAGACACACATCCTATGGTCTAGCCATCTCTCCAAACTTGACTCCTTAGGAGAACAATTGGTAGATGCTTTTTCCACTGGCAGGTTATGCCATGGAAATCCACCAACTGCTTTCCTTAAATTATCTCCCATTAAATCTGTGAGGACAGCACCAGTTGCTGGCCTTGTTCCTGAAGCAGAAGATACCTCAGCAATGAGCATAGTGCAAAGTATATCTACATAAATTTGGGCTACTCTACAAACTGGAGGAAAGCAGCTGTGAGGAAGAACCTATCGTTCCTTCACTTATGGAAAGTGTCCAGAAGCAATGTTCGGCCATCTCCACTTCATCTTTCTACAATCCAAACTCTCTTCACCTATTCATAGGTATTGCAGGGAGGGCAAATGACAAAATATACATCATGGTCCACAGTCCACCCTTTATTTCAATTGCATCCTTTTCATTTTGAGTTGAAATGGAGGTAGTCTGCTTGATTTTAGTGAACTGAGATACTTTGTTATATTTATTTGCTCATCAATTTCCCCCCAAATTCTGTCCATGTTACAGTAGTTTTAGTCTGACATTGTTTGCATTTTGTAAGGATGGTGTGGTTGACTTTGTCACCATGTTTATACTTTGGAACCAAGATGGCAGATTTTGACAGCAAATACTGATTGTTTAAGAATGAATCCTTTTGCAAAATCTGCTTCTTGCTTTCTCTACCCTGCACCCTGTTCTACCCACTGTGTCCTGTATCCCCTTGCCTAATGTTCCATTTCTATTGGCGCATAACCTTCATTCAACATTCTGTGACTGTTTATGTATTATCTTCCTGCCTTTGAAGGGAGACTTATATATCACTTTCCCTTGTAACCTCTGTGGCTTACACAAATGCCATTACTCTATGGCAATTTAAAAATATCTCTCTATATTTACAGTATATTTATGAACACCCATCAACAAAGACTGGTCAGAAAATTAAGCTGTTAATCATAAGTATTAATTCACATCATATCTGTATGTTGAAGAGTTCAAACAGTATGATCTACAGTTCTATTTTTGCAATAATCATCTTCTTAACAACTTGCCTTCAGTACTCCATCACAGTAATTAACTGAATGCAGACGATATTCTGTCCTTAACCATCACAGTCCCAAGAAGGGATCTGGTATTTATAGGAGCAAAATCTTCCAGGGACATACACACAGCCTCTCATATACAGATATATATGCATATATTGTATATACACAGCCTCTCTACTTCTCTAACTGCTACACTGGTATAAATAATTCCATAAGTATTAAATTACTGAATCTCATTGCAGTACAGTGGTAAAGGGGGTCAATATTGTTCTCATACTTGAGGTTAGAGTCTGAGTTAGAACACAACGTGCTTTAAAAAAAATCTAACTTCACAATTAATAACCCAATAACCCAAACAGAAAATACTTTTAAAGCATAAAATGATAAAATGAAATCTCTCTCACGTGGCAGTTGTTTTAAAGATATGATAAAGCAGGCCATGAAGCAGAAAGAAATTAAAATGCTGACAAGTTCTATGTAGGAAACAGAAAAAAATATAAATCCTGAAAAGACCCGTGCTATTCAAAGGCTCTCCTCCTGTCCCCCATTCTCTCCGTCCAGTTAGCACACGCCCTCTTCAAATCCTCAAACGCTACAAACACTCACAGCCCTCACAACTCTCACCCACTGCCCAGAGTGAGACTAGTTCTCCACCCCACTGTGCCGTTTCAGTGGGAACTTCACTTAGTTTAGGGAAGACACTTTATCTAGCAGGCATTGCAAGATGGCATATCTTTGCTCCTTGACTTAAATTAAGATTTTGATACCAAAACAAGATTTTAAAAATTGATAAAAAGAATTTTCTTTAAAACTGGAATTGATTTAACAAGTCAAGAGAACAAAAATTAGACATTGGCTTGTTAAGAACAGAGTAAGGAAGGATAAAATACAGAAAAGCAAAAAGGGCTAAAATGTTCCAATTTTGACATTTTCCCATAGATTTGTCTGAAATGTATTCAGAGAATTACCTAGCTTCCAAACTGTGTTAAAAGTTAAAACTTTTAGCTTTATAGTGGCAGAAAGTAATCTGAACCTCCATCTTGATACAGGCACTCTTATTTCCACAGTAAATTAATCAGAGACATATCCCAAAATGTGCCATGTGTAAAAAAAAATGAAATATTATTGGATGTTCACATTCTGTGAAATCCAGTTTGTTAAATCATCAATGCCATGAATTCAAACAGGGCAACAAAATGGATATTTCTTGACTACGAATTTCTCAATTTAAAGCCTTCTGGAGCATATTCCCTAATCTTGGAAGAATCCTTCTCACTGGAGCATGGAGGCAGGGCAGACCAGGCTTGCAATTTAGGAAGAGGTGCCAGCCAGCCCTCCTAGATGGGACTGGCAATGCCATGAATCTTCCTGGTCAAACTACAAATCAAGCTACATTTATGGTTTTTAACCCATTAGTACAGTAAAAGATGGAAAAGGTGACAGAAAACAGATATGGACAAGTAGAAAATCTCTTTCTCAGATGTGCAGTACTGTCAGAATCTCTGGTTGAGCTTTTTCTATTTCCAGAAGAAAACAGCTGGTTATGAATACTTGGGTGCAAACCATTCATTTCATTCTCTAAAAACACATTGAAACCTTCAGAACTGGGACAGTTTTGCTGAAGGCCAGAATGGGTTCATCCATTTCTCCCTTTGAACTGCCCTCAAAACTCCAAACCCTTCAGTAGGTCCCCAAAATGTTGGCGCCACCCAATTCAATGACATCATTGTTTCTTTACATGATACACTTAACTGGGTCAAGGGGGGACCTGCCTAAAGAATGGGAGAGGGTAAACAGTTGCTCTTGGGTTAAACTATATTGAATGAACAGGAATACCCCTACTTTGTGGGGTTCCGTAGGGTTCGGTTCCCTCCTCTCCTCTTTAACATTTACATGAAACCACTGGGCGAGATCATCCGTCACCATGGGGTGAGGTATCATCAATATGCGGATGATACTCAATTATATATCTCCATCCCAAGTGAAGTAAGTGAGGCCGTGACCACCCTCTCCAAGTGTCTGGGGGCTGTGGGAGCCTGGATGGGGAACAACAAGCTTCAGCTGAACCCTGGTAAGACAGAGTGGCTGTGGATTAATGGCCCCTTGGCTTCCAGGAATTTGTCATCTTTAGTTCTGGATGGGGTTGCACTGCCCCAGACAGATCCAGTGCATAACTTGGGGGTCCTCCTGGACTCACAACTCCTGCTCGAAGAGCAGGTGGTAGTCGTGGCCAAGAGGGCCTTTGCACAACTTTGTGTTGTGTGCCAGTTACACCCCTTCTTGGAACAAGAGGCCCTCTGAACAGTCACTCATGCCCTGGTTATCTCCCATATAGACTACTGTAATGCGCTTTACATGGGGCTATCCTTGAAGAGTATCCAGAAGCTACAGCTGGTCCAGAATGCAGCCACACGGGTTTTTAGGTGCCCCAAGGGCAGCATGCATAACACCTTTGCTGCGCGAGCTGCACTGGGTGCCAGTTTGCTTCCGGGTCCAATTCAAGGTGTTGGTTATGACCTTTAAAGCCCTACATGGCACGAGGCCAGGCTACCTGAGGTACTGTCTCATCCCCATTACATCAACCCGTCCCACCCGGGCATGCTGCGGATCCCATCTGCTAAAGAGTTCCATCTGGCAGGGTTGTGGAAGCATGCCTTCTCTGCAATAGCACCTGCCCTTTGGAACATTCTCCCCCCGGAGTTGAGGCAGATCCCCTCACTCCTGGATGTCTGTAAAAAATTAAAAACCTGGCTTTGTCAACATGCCTGGGGTGGGAAACAGAATAGTTCCTCTTGGGAATGGTTAGCTCCATAGAATTGCCCTGTTTCGCTTGCAGACAGAGAGAATACCTTAGCCATCTGGATTTTATTATAGTTTAACATATTTATATTTTATTGTTATTGATATTATTGTATATTACTTATATTATATTATGGTTAAGTGTTTTAATTGTGAACCACCCAGAGTCCCTCCTTGTGGGGGAGATGGGCAGTGATAAATTTGATAAACAAATAAATAAACAAACAAACACAAGAGTTAATACAGAGGTGGCCTCTTGTCCAGCTGCTAAAAGAAAGATAACATTCTAGAAAGGCTATGGGAAAATGGGGCTGCTCTAAGATCTCTGTCTCTGGGTTCTTTTATATTCCTTCCCCCAACCATCTTGGAGAATGGGAAGGAAAGAGTGGGTATGTTCCCCCAACTCCATTCACAATAGTGCCAGCCCAGATTGGATCATCACAGATTCTAGCAAAAAGGGTGATGGTGGAGTTGTTAAAAAAAAGCAAGGAAGTGATAGCCTCCTTTATGGCAGCTGCAAGTATGTTGAAAGTAGCTGTTTCAGTCATGTGCTACTGACATTCAGAGGTTTGTTCATCCCAGGGAAGTAGATGACTTGATCAGCCCTGTTGTGATGTGAACAGAGCCCATGTTGTCACACACTCTGTGATGCTCACGAGCAGGCTCCACTAGGCTTGGCTCTTAAGTCTCTGGACACTTAATCCCTTATTTGAGAATTGGCTTACTCAGCAAAAGACTCTCAGGCATGATTTGGGTAGATTCATTGCAGACAAAAATGAAGCATTGACACACAGATTTTGTCTACTGAAGTCAAACCCTTTATATGCTGTAGGTCTCTGTTCCAGGGTTTTCAGCTCAGAGTTCTCACTCGAGGCACAAATAATCAGGCTCAAATTATCCTACTTCAGATACGTTATGTGAAGACCCAGCTCTCTAGAGAAGTATCTAATGCTGGGAAAGGTGGAAGGAAAGAACAGCTCTAGATCCTAGTTGACATAGAATAGCTTGAGCAAAGTTATACCGAGCTTTGGTTGCATTTGTGTCGTCTCCAAAAATGAGCCAAAACTGACTGATTTGGGATGAAACTGAAGTGAGAGATGCTGAAACATTTGAATGGGATTTTGAGATTTGAATGGGAATGATAGTGATATGGTGCAGAGTGGAGTTGGACAAATAACTGCCCAGAGTCCCCTTTTCGGGAGAGATGGGCAGTGATAGAAATTTGAAATATAAATAAATAAATAAATAAATAAATAAATAAATAAATAAAAATAATTTAAAAAAATATTAGAAATGCTAGCGATCAAGAAAATATTAATGAAAGGAAGTCATAAATGTGTGAATGCTGAAAAATGGTAAGGCTGAAGGAGTAGATGGTGTAACTGGAGAAATGTTAATGTATGGGTGTGATTTGCTGAGGGAAGAGCTATGCAATTTATTTAACACAGTAACTGTATCCCTGCCTGATAATTGGAAGAATGTTGGAAAAGATAGCAAGAGTGAATGCAAAAACTACATGGGAATTAGTTTGTAAAGCACTTTTGGGAAGGTATTTGCAAGCATTCTGACTGAAATGGTGTGAAAGGTGACAGTGATGGAAATCTGGAAAGTGTGGGCCTTTACACTGGGAAGAGGATATGCAAACCAGAGTTTTGCTCTTCAACAGATAGTTGAAAACTGTTTGAATGTGGAAGAATTCATTATTTTTGTGTTGATTAGAGGAAGTGAATGTGGTAGAATTATGGATTTTTTTGTCATTATGGACTTTAAAGTCAGTTGCTGAATGCAGTAAGAGCAGTATATGTTAGAAGTGAAGCATGCATAGGACTAAGTATGCTTAGTTCAACACTGAGCAGGAAGTAAGAAAAGGATCTGAAATGATCCACCGGTTGTTTAATATATTAATAGGTAAATCCCATGGAGATTAAATCCTATGAAGAACAGTTAAAGGAACTAGGTGTGTTTAGCCTGGGAAGGCTAAAAGGAAACATGATAGCAGTCTTCAAATATTGAGGGGTTGTCACAGGGAAAAAAAGTGTAGATTTGTTCTCCATAGCTCTTGTGGGTAGGTCAAGAATCAATGGGTGGAAGCAGGAGATCCACACTTGAACAGAAGAATTTGCTGGTTGTCAGAGCCATTAAACTAGTATAATTGTGGGTGCTCTATCACTGTAGGTTTTTTTGTTTGTTTAACAAGGGCAGGATAGCCATTTGACTGAAATGGTAGAATTCCTACTCTGGGCGGGGATTGGATTAGAAGATCTCCAACTTCCCTTCCAATCCTATGATTCTATGAAATTCTTGTATTGTATATATCTATTGGATAGGAGTGAGTGTACCTTTGTATGCTGATGATGTTGTGTTGTTGGCTGAGAACTTAAATGATTTGCATCCAAGGTTTATATGATACAAGAAGCATGGACCTGAAGATTAATGCATCAAAGATCAAGGTAATCATTATATACAATATATACATATATATATATAATATATATATACACACAGTACACCATATATACTCAGATAAGCTTTTAGGTGTCAAAAGGCACCTAAAAATCAGGTTTGGCTTATCCATGGATGGGCTTATCCATGAGTATATTCAGTTATACTTTTTAAAAGTACCTGTATTTGCCATATATATTCACATATAAGCCCATCCACAGATAAGCCAACCCTTGAATTTTTAATCAAAATACCATGAAAAATGCAGGTTGGCTTATCTATGGGTGGTACATTTTTCATGGTATTTTGGATAAAAATTCAAGGGTTGGCTTATCCACAAGTATATATGTATGTATGTGTGTGTGTGTATAGTATCTATATCCTATTAAAACACTTGTGTGTGATACTTTGTAACCTTTAACTGGATGAAATGGTGCATCATAGGACAACAATTTTGGAACAAAGTTACCTCAAACAGGCTAACTTGTGTGTCCAAAATCTGGGACCCACAGATTCCATACTATGGAATAGAAATTTGGCAAATTTTATCAAACATTTTATGTCATAATATAAAATGTCATAAAACATTCCTGTGGTCAGTTCCTGATGTTTGACTGTGCTATACAGTTCAACACTGGCTCTTTTCAGTGCAGATACATCTCTCCCTGAATTTTTAAGAACTCTTCCAATGAAGGCAGTACATTAGAAGCTCTGCCATTGTTGAAAGCATTGAGGAATCTGGTAAGGAAATCTCTCTGAAACAATTAACCTTGATCAAATATAGAAAATGTGACCTGTATTAGCCGTGACCATACTATTAATTTATTAGTAGGCACAACTGGTCTGGCAGGCCTGGGTGATTTATTTATTTGATTGATCGATCGATCGATTTATATTACCGCCCCTCTCCCCCAATGCTTCCTCCTGAAAAGCAACAGCGGCCCTTCCTATAAGAAAGTGCTATTCCAAGGTCTAGATATGTCTTTGGGTTTCTGAAGAACACACTTAGATGGGCCATTATTCCTACCTTGCACATCACAAATATAAGCTGGGATACCTATGGCCTACCTAGTAGTTATGGGATGCCTAAGGGTTACCTACTAGTTGTGGGAGGTAATTCAAAGTTGGTCACTGAAAGTCATCAAAACACAATTACATAACATTTCCCGAAGCCAGCAGGCATGCTTATCACATGAAGTTCCAGCTTTCTCCTGTTTCAGTCACACAGTTTCAAGCAATATTGAGGGAGACAGTTGAAGATGTTCATCTCTGTTGAAGAAGCTACATTTCTATCTGTAAGAGCCCAGTGACATCTACTTCCTTCTCATGACAGAGTCTGGAATGATGGTACCACAGTAGCAATGCTGGAACACATTCTTTTTATTCTTTATTCAAAAATGAATTTTTGCAAGCCAAACTGCTCAACAGTGGTGCACAGAGCAGTAGATCTTAAATAATATGAACAGAACAGTTGATTACAGAACAGTTTGCAAAGGAAATGGGTAAAAACACTGAAACAATCAAATACAGTGAGACAGGCACTACTACTTTCTTTCTTAGAGCAAACAGACTGAAGTTAACCAACAACACAGTTCTGTGTGGTCTAGTGACAAGTGCAAAATTGTATACAGTATTCATCTGCAAAGTGAGTCACTATCCTGGCATACCGGTATGATTTTCATGTTTTAGTGCAGTTACAACCTTTGGCTTGAAATGGTCTCTAAACATTTAATCACTAGGCTATCAGGGCAACAGTTCTATGCTGGGTCATTGTTAAATCCAAGGCCAGGACAAACTTTGGAAGAGGAGAAATCAGATGAGGTTTGAATGAGCTGATCCAAAATAGGGAGAATTCAAAAAACATAACAAGATGTCAGAATATATAACTAATAGCCATTCATTTTTGCAGGTGTATTTTCATTTTTTTGTCACACAGAATCATAAGTTAAGGCTATGTCTCAATACAAGTCCATGATTACATTGCATTAATGTAGAATGTGAGATCTTATGAACAAATTAGTGCTTTCTGCATCTCAAACTTCTTAATTTCTTTTCTTGAAAAGGTGCAATTTTGGAATTACATTCTAGGTTTCTAGTAGGCAAACATTTCCTCTCTGTTGCACAAATTGCCAACTTCTGAACTGCAGTTAATTTTTTTTTTAATCTACTGAGGACGACAGGATGCAGAATCTTAGTATCATGGCATCATTAGAAGGGGCAGGATTCCTGCTCATTATTTTATTGACTTTTTATGTTCTTCTGTATTTTTTAAAACTTGTATAGATGCAGTAAACCGCTTAGACCCTTATACACCTATTTCCTCTAACTTCCCAGTGAAAATTGTGGGAGACTGTGTCATCACAGTCTTGCTACATTTCAGTAGCAAGTAGTAGAGGGGAGTTCTGGGGCTAGAAAAAGGAAGTTCAAAAACTTTGTGGAATATTCACTCCTATTATTTTACTTCTTGTAAAGACAAATGAGCCTCTGTTGGTGATTGCAAGAGTGACTGCAAGAAGAAATCTCTGCATCTATGAGAAAAATCCAGTTATGCATGCTTGCAAACATTATCAAAACTTGTGAGTACAAGCTTCTGAATACAAGTATTTTAAAAATAAAAAGGTAGAGGGAAGATTTACATTTTAAATGAACTGTCCCTTTTTTACTTTCATGTCCTTTCCCAAACCACTTGTGAGACACAGCGTGAGAAGTTCTAAGCAACACCCAGATACATACACACAAAACTTGGGGGCATGGGGGGGGCAGAACTAGCCATAGTGATACAAATTAGAAATGAAGCACAGCACATGTTCACTCCCACGGGCACAAGTCAAGGAAGACGGGAAAAGTATGTAACATGATAACATAAAATCAGAAGCCCTGAGATGGAAGGACCAATTGTCAAACTTTAAAAGTGCCAAGCATTTTTACCAAGGTAAGTCTTCTTTTCTATCAAAATATCTTTGAATTGGCTCAGGAAAGCAACCCCGCCCAGGAAGAATCAGTGACATGTTACATCAGTATATGAAGAATGGAATTCTATGCATCAACCTGCCTAGGTAACACTGATGAAGCTGGGAAGCGCTGTTGATATTAAAACTCCCTGTTAAGAGACTTTTAGCTGCAAGAAATTCCTGGCAACCCCTCCCAAATTATGGATATTTTCGCTATGAGTCTTCCTTCTGGTCACAAAAACTACATAGCTCTGTCTGTCATATATTTAGTGCAGGATGTACAAATCAGGTTTGCCTTTAAAATAAGGCCTTTTCCCAATAAAGTATTTTGGCAATAAGCTCTAGTATTCTGTTAACTGAAATGTGCCTTAACATAGCAGTCTAGCCTTATTCCCCATAGAAAGGGTTGTGCACATTAGAAGATGCAGCTGGGGCTATATGTGCAAGCAAGACTGTCACTGGCTCTAGCTTGCCTATGGCTTCCAAGCACAACTGAATTAAGTCCACCCATCCCCTGCTGCAAGGGGGATTGTCTTCTAATGAGAAGATAGCACTATAGCAAACGCCAGGGATTCTGCAGAGGACCTTATATGCTCGGGTCTGGTACATAAAGGCATAGACAGCTGGCTATGATTTGTAACCTTAATTCTCTCCAGCAGGAAAAGCACTGCTTTTCTCCCAGGGTTTGTAGCATGGGGGGGGGGGGGGGGCTCCAGGGATGCTGTATCAACAGCAACAAACACACCATCAATCAGTGCTTGGAGGCTCTGAGTTCACAGTTACAACTATCAGCTGAAACTCGGTTTCTGTCAGATTGAACTCTTCTTTGCTTTAATTTCAGCGCTCATTCTCTAGAGTTTTAGTTGCCACAGAAAAATAAAAAAAGAGACAGAAGCAAATTCACATGTAGTAAAAGAAAACCTTTGTGCAGCTCATAGAAAGGAAATGAAAGAGGATTCAGATAGATTCCAACTCTGGAAAACATTCTGGCAAAGTGACATAGTTTTTTATATGTGCATCTTCCAGACTAAAGCACAGTTTGGTAAAGATATCCCCGCCGATAGGCACTCAGTGGATAAAACGTAGCCACAACAAACTTGCCATTGAATCTCTTCCCAGTCAGTGCTCTTTGGGCAGCTTTGGAATCACCAGCATTGGCATACTCCACAAAAACCTGGAAAGAAACAAAGACAATGTTCATTTGTGCATAAGTTTACAGACTGAGCTCTGGCAACAGACTAGAGTAAGCTGAGAGCAAGAGAAATAGGAAGGGTGAATTGGAGACACAATAAATGATGTGGCACCAATCTATCTCTTTTCTGGTCTCACCAGTTCTCCTTCTGGAACAGATTAGCCATCTTAGTCTTTAGCAGCAATTTAACCAACAGAAGACTGAAGTGATCATGGCCCTTTTTTTCTGGTAAGATGGCACATAAAGGGTGGATGATGCAAGCCATAGCTCTTAGCTGCCATCTTGATGTTCCTATGTCTCTTAAGGTACCTTCTGCTGCTAAGTTGCGTTCAGCTACACACACTATCAAATATGTTAAATATGGTAAGATTCTAATACAAATTCATGCTGCTTTAACCTATTAAGATTAAATAAGCTATTATTGGTAATTTTTTAAAAACAGGATTCATGCCCCCAGTTATGGGAGAACTATTAATAGGTGCAGAAATTATCCCTTGCTGTGTCTCCATACAAGTTCTGGTTCTCATCTTTGTATAATTAAAATCTATTTTTTACTTGTTAGAAAAAGGATGTAGGTAGCAGCAGAGAGCAACTTTCAACACAGTGAACTTGTAATATTCTAGGAATCTGGAATTCCAGGATAAAATAAAATGGTGTATGCTGAGATGTACAAAACCCTGATGTTTAAAATCAGTGTATTCAGGAGAGTGAACAAGCCAAGGTTAACAAACATTTCTGCAGATGTTGAAGCCATCCCAAAAACCTATTGGAGGAAACAATTATGGTTATCTACACTTTTGTTTTTTTCTTTCTGGATTTTCCCTATTATGAAAAAGTACTGATAAAAGAGAGGTAAACTGTCGGCTGATAAATAAAGGATCACAGCATCAGTTGGATGCCCCACCAAAAACATACAACTAAAATATATACCTTTATCCACTCTCCAGGTACTTACATGTCCTTTTCCTGGATTTTCCTTTGGAACAAACAAGGAAACTATTTGTCCATATTTGGAACATTCTTCTCTTATGTCATCCACTACATCTGCAGAAAAAAAGACAACTGAAATTGAAAGTCAAAGAGCTGTGCCTTTTAACTGGACACTGAAATCCCATTTACAAAACAGCTATACTAAATACGTTAAACAATATTGTTGCTGATCACCACAGGAAGGGCAAAACTAATTAATACATAAAATTACCATATTTTATATAGTAATATACAAAGCTAATAAGGTGATATATGAATCAATACCAGGCTTCATGACCATTTTTTTTTCTGTTAGCCAGGATGTGATGCTGAGAATATGCCAAGAGGCTTTCCTTGTCACTGAGCAAGGACATCCTGCCATGTTCTTCTTTTTCTCAGAATGAAAGAGAAAGATCTATAGAAGTGAAGGAAAGGTGGTGTCTCTTTTTTGGATTCAGATCTTTCCCAGTAAATAACGGACACACATGGAAAAGCCAGATGTCAGGCTTGCATGTTGTATTTATATCTTGATAAGAATGCAAGAATGTATCACTAACCGCAAGATCCAAACGGATAGCACATGCACGGGGTGAACTGCATATACAGGTATATCTGAGACCCTGCAGAGTCAGAAATTCTAACAAATGGTATCTAAAGGATCTTGCTGCTGCTGTCAAAACACCTAAAGCAGCATGGTACCACAAGCTCACCCCTTTTATACAGGCATGCAACTGCACAAGCACACACAAGAGGTGAGACTTGTGTGGCAATGGTGTAATGCCACTCTCATCATTCTGCCCCATGCTGCAAATGGTGCACTACATTCTCCCAAAGGCCTGAAGGTCTGGAAAAATTTCTAAGCAAAAGCAACCTTAATACTCAGATTTTATAAACCTGGAACACAGAGGATAAAAAGCCACTCCCCCACCAGCAGCCACCTATGTCTAGGATGTTTCAGTTCTTGTTTTCCCTTCTAATTGCTGAGCATCAAGGCGAGTGATTTGATGAGACAGAGCTCCTGTCTCTCAAGAAGCCTCTGCAACTGATGGTACCTTCACACAAGAACTCTGCATCCCGTGAAAACCGGTTGTAGACCTGTAGAATTGTACAGTATTGGCTGGTTCTGAGGGGTAAAGGTAGGTAAAGGTAAAGGAAGTCAAGATCAGCTCTTGATGACCATGAGCATTGTTCTCTTGGCAAAAACATGGAGAAAAAATTTACTGCTGCCTTCTTCCAGATGTTTTTTAACATCACGGCCTAGCCTTCATAGATTTCCTGGTGATCTCCCATCCAAACACTAACCTGGTCTGACCCTGCTTCACTTTTTAGAGCTGAGTCCTTTTTTACTCTAGCATTGCTGTGGTTTATTTGAGTCAAGTCATGTTTATTTTGCTTGCTGTGGTTTTGCTGAATATATAGGCAGCCTGCTTTCCCACTGGCAGGAATTTTTGCCATCCGTGGGACTTAAGGCAACTATTACTAACTCTCTAGTCCATATCTACAGAGCAAATCAATTTATTACTTTGGGACCTGTGACTGTGTTCCTGAAAGTAATCAAACTCATTCTATCTACAGTGATCCTTGAACTTGAAAATGACCCAAAGAGTCATTTTTCACGGCAGCATTTGTGCACTTTTTGTCACCCAATATATAATTCATGGCTGACTACTTTAAAAATGCCAATTCCAAAACATATAGATAATATTTTAAAGGATTGGATACATGTCTACTAGTAATGGTTCTAACTCTCCAAGTAACCATCTGATAGACTTTTTATATATCCAATTATACGAAATGAGTCTGCTAGTCTATACAGTATGTAATAGATAAGAAATAGCTGGGTGGAGTGGTTAAAACAACGTAACAGTCAATAATGGTTCCCCTCCACCTTGTCCCCCTACCAACCTGCCAATGTTTTGAATGCTGGCGCAACTAAAATATGACATTATAGATATTTGCTGATCTGCCTCAGGCAGCAAGATCCTTTAGGCAAATTGTGTTTACGTTGCACACAAATACATTTTGTGTACTGTTTTAGCTTTGGATAGAGTGGTGTATCCAAATGTGTTGCTTATTAGCTGAAACTCACAAGCTACAACTAGAAAAACTCAAATAATATGACCTATATTTCCCTCGGTGGACATAAAAACCACTATCAATATGGTAATTTTTGGATCCTTGGATTATAAGTAACTGAAAAGTTTACCAAAATAATCAGATCGTTCAACAATTTCCCTTCAGAGAAAGGGTACAATATTTAGGACTATTTAGTTTCGGAAAAAAGATGAATAAGGGTGCGACAGAGGAATACAGAATTGTGAATAGTATGGAAAAAATTAATAAAGTGGCTCAGGGTTGTTTTACAAAATTCTTGGGGCTATTTAATGAAACTAAATAGCAGAAGATTCAAACAAAGAAAAGGAACTGTTTCTTCATTCAGGACACAGTTAAACTGTAGAATTTACTGTCATAAGAAGTGAATACAGTTACCAATTTAGACAGCTTTAACCATAATTCATGAAAGATAGCATGCCATATGTCATGCAGGTTCTATGCTGCCTTCAGTATCAGATGATATATGCAGTTACATATTGAACAATAATGGAAGAGAGTGGTTGTCCTGGTAGACTCTCCCAGAACTTTATTCAGGGCTTAATGGGTTTCCACAAAAGCATTCAACACCCAGGAAGATTAGGAATCCTGAGCTGAGTTAGTTATGGAGAAGTACATTAGGAGATGGGGTAGCCACAAAGCAGTTTAATTTCCATGTGGTTAAAAGGCTCAATGTTTTCAGAAGCGGGGAGTGTATGAGAATCCAGAATAAGATATGGCTGACGTTAACATGAAGCCATGTCCATATCCTTCTTGGTGGAAGAATTTATGTCCTAGCAATTTCCTTTGCATGCCAGCTTTTTTTTAATCTGTTCAATCATGTTTGATTCTTGGAGACTGCTTGGACAAGTCCCTGCAGTTTCCTTGGCAAGGATTTTCAGAAGTGGTTGCCATTGCCTCCTTCCTAGGGCTGTGAGAAAGTGACTGGCCCAAGGTCACCCAGCTGGCTTTGTGGCTAAGGTGGGACTAGACTTCATGGTCTCCCAGTTTCTAGCCTGGTGCCTTAACCACTACACCAAACTGGCTCTTGCATGCCAGCTACAAACTTGAAAAACACTGGGAATGTGGTTTACTTAATGCTGCTCCTCCTAACAATGTACAAATGTAACTGTTGGCACTAGTATTTCTGTTTTGTATGTTAACCCCTTGTTCCAGGGGTTCCAGGAAGATCAATTAAAGTCCTTCTAGGTAGTGGAACTTCCTTGTATTCCCATCACAAGCTTGGGACTACATCTTCTGCAGGATAAAGCAGACTCCTGGTACAAGTGAGTCATATTCCCTCAACAAGAATGTTGAATTTGATGAGTGCTCAGTCTTGTTCAGCAGATTCTTCTTTACACGCTTAAGCAAAAAACCTCACAGGAATGCCTTATCATTCTCCTGCTTGCTGACTGGCCTCTGTAAGCATTCTTCAAACCAATTTCATAACGTGATACAAATTATGTAAATTCAGATTTAATGGGCTTTGGTATAATTGACAGCCCCTCCCTGAATGGTCCATTAGTTTCACCGTATTTCTCTCCCACTAACACTTCCTTGCAACTGCTCATAACGGTATTCATAAATAATCCATATCAGCTTGGAGAAGTGTGAAGTGGAATGACAAAGGCCTTGGTCCTGGGCCCTGTGCTGTATATAGTTATTATTAAGGATCTGGACAAAAGACTTGAGGGGATAATTACCAAATCTGCAGGTGATACAAAACAGGGCTGGCTAACATTTTAAAACAGAAAGAGAAAATTCAAGTTGAATAATGTGACGTAGCTGCTAAAAAGGCAAATTCTATTTGGGATATATTAACAAGAGAACAGAGTCTAAATCATGGGAAATGATTGTCCCACTCAATTCTGCCTTGATTAGGCCCCACTTGAACTACTGTGTCCAGTTTTGGGCAGATTAATCTTAAAAGGACATTGGGAAGCAACAGTGGATCCTGCACTGAAAGAGGATTGGACTAAATGACCCCTAAGGTCACTCCCAACTCTATGACCCTTTCAACCTTAGGCAAACTGAAGCAAGTTCAGAGTAGGGCTACCAAGATGACGAAGGTGTTCAAACAAAGGCTTGATAACTATCTATCTGAAATTCTTTAAAAGATCCTACACTGACCAAAGGGCTCATGACCTCTAAGGTTCCTTCCAACTCATACACTAGCAAAGAGGTTAGAATATATACTTGACAGGTAACTTTAACAGGTAAACAGGTAACTTTAACTACAGACATAAACTTAGGAAGCTGTCCTGAAATTAATTCACCTAGCCTGTAATTATATTGCATGGACACTATCCTAGCCTTTTGGGATGCTATCATACTTGGAGATGCCAGGAGTTCTTATTTCTTTCCCTTCTGTGAGTAGTGGGAGTGAGTTACTGCAGCATCTGTCACAACTTAGGGCAGGACTGGAATTTTCAGTCATCGTTGTCAGCATTTCTGAGTGAAAATGATCTCAGAATTAGGGGTTGGAAACAAAAGCAGAGTGGAAGTGCTCTCTGGATCTAACAAATCTTTCAACAATATTGCTAGGAGATAGCTGCCTAACCCAGCCACTCTAAAGATGTATGCACATTCTCCCATGCCTTTCCCCCTGGTCTGAGGCATTTTCCTCCAGAATATTCCTATTTGGGGACAGGAAAATCTTGGAATATTCATTTTTTTCCTTATTGCTAATGCTTCTTGTTATTCTCCATTCCCACATCAGAATATTCTGCAGTCTACTTTTAAATAAGGAGCTGTTTGAAAAAGAATAGTATTCAAACCTTCAAATTCTTCTTCATTTTGAAGAGAAGTATCACTCAAAATATTTAGCAATCTTAGCACTGGAGTGGGAAGCATCACCAAATCTTCAATATGGGGAGCTGTTTAAATAGCACATAGTTAAATGACAAGATAATCATTAAAAGAAATTAGCAAGCACTGCTAGAAGTTTCAGCCTGAATCCTGAGAGTATTCTCTTATTATTGTTTTTTTGGCCATGTATTTTCATTGTAACTCTCATAGTGAAAAATCCTGCTACACTCTGAGATCAGGTACTGAGGATTAAAAAAAGAGTGAGAATTCACCAAGTCTTGAAGAGTATTTATTCCTAAGGAGCTGCACTGTAGTTTTTTTACTAGACAACCCATGACCCATTGAATCATTGTTTCAGAGACAGTTTCTTACCAGATCCTCAATGCCTTCAACAGTGGCAGAGCTTCTAATGTACTGGAAAAGTTCTTAAAAATTCAGAGAGACATTCTGAGATGTATCTGCCTTGAAAGTGGCCCATGTTGAACTGTATAGCGTAGTCAAACATCAGGAGCTGACCACAGGTAATACTTTATGACATTTTGTATTATGTCATAAAATGTTTGATAAAATTTGCCAAATTTCTATTCCATGAGAGTCATGGATCCCAGATTTTGGACACATTCTGTAAGTTAGCCCATTTGAGGTATTTTGGTTCAAAAATTGTTGCTCTACAATGCATCATTTCGCCCCAGTTAAAGGTTACAAAGTATCAAACAGACATGAGTTTTAGTAGTATATAGATACTATTGCTGCTCAATGGGCACACAACTTTCAATATATATTATGTTCTAGGCACTCAAAATTCAAACATAATAAAGTGCCAGAGTCATAGAACTGAATTGTAATTGAGGGAAAAGCAGGCAGATTCTGGAAAAAAAATCTAGAGTTGATTGTAGCGTAAAACCATCCTGTGAGGTGAAATATTGTGTATATTTTTAATACTGCCATGCATGCACACTGTGCAAAATTTGAAAATGCATATCACTTTAAAGCTGCACTTAGTGGAAATGTGTGGCAAAAATAAATGGCACAAAAATAAACCCTTAAGAATCCATTAAGGCTACCTCTTAGGTGCAAAGAAGTGTTTTTAATTGTTCATTGTTAGCCAGGTTGCCCTAAGGACAAGTGTGTTAGATGATATAACAAATAATCAAGGGTAATTCAGCAATCATTCCTAGGAGCCTTAGAAAAATGGCAAGATGGTTATGACTTACCAAAAGGAATGCTGAAGAAAGGACTACACAAGGCCTTTGCAGCAGTAGCTCTTTTTTCTTGGTCGTCATGAAGCATGCTGGACAGCAAAAACATTTTATTTTCCAATGATGTTCACAACAAAATCTCAAAATATTAAAGAATTTTTTTTTAAAAATCCAAGCTCTACACCAGGCCAGACACCAGCCTTAATGGATAGGTGATAAAAACTAAATTACTATCAATCTACCTTTACAGTTGGACATTCTCTAGAAATGGAGGCTTTTCCTATTTTGACTGAATTGTGCTGGAAATTCACAAGTGGAATAAACGTCCCTTTTGCAGGACGGCTTTTTTTGCAAGATGAACACCAGTGCTTGATAGCGTGATACCGACAGAGGTATATGTAAGTTTTCCCCAAGCCTGATAAGGTTTGTAAGGTAAGTCCATTACAGGATAGACATCCTCCATGTTTCTTGGTAGTTCTCTAGTGCCGTATGGGGAAAGGAAACAGAGGGGGGAAGGACAGTCCAGCTGAGCAAGGTTCTATGGTTGCTGCCAGCTCTACAGTGTCCTTTTAAAGATAAGGTGACCAGAATTGTACAAGTATAGTTCAGCTTAGATTTGTATAAGGGCATCTCAATATTGGCAAATTTATTTTCAGATCCTTTCCTAGTGATCCATAATATTGCATACACCTATCATTGCCACATGCTGGGTCAACATTTCAACTGATAGTTAAAACCTCAAGATTTCTTCCCCAGCCAGTTATCACCAGTTTGGATCCCATCTTTCTGTGACTTTGAGAGCTTTTCCTCTCATGAACTATTCTAGTTAAACTTGTGTGCTGAACATCATTCTGGTGGATATGATTTAAAGTTTAGGTTCTGTCACTGTCATTTTACATTGTGATTTTGCATTGGCTAAAGTCATAGCTGATCCTCCTACTTGATGTTGCAAATTTGGTAAGCATCTCTTCCATTCCATCCTCTACATAATTTATGAAGATTTTAGATAGCATTTGCCAGGGATGAAGCCCTGGGAGACCTCATTTGATACTTCCCTCCAGGATGATGCAAGAAATTTTTGAGCACCCTTTGGATGTGTTATGAAAGCAGTTGCAAATGCATTTAATGCAGGACTGAGTATCCCATATTTAACTATTTTGGCAACAAGGATAACAAGACAGACCTTGCCAAATGCTTTACAGAGATTAAGGTATATCTACATCAGTAACATTCCCTAAGTCTACCAAATTGGTCATCAAAAGATATAAAATTATTCTGGTATATCCTGCTCCTCACAAACCCATGCTGGCCCATGGTAATAGTAGCATTCGTTTCTAAATGCTCACAGACATGCTGCCTGATACTTCTTTCTAGTACCTTGCCCAGTACAAAAGTTAAATTAATTGAGCTATAATTTCCTAGGTCCTCTTTCTTTCCCCTTTCTGAATATTAGGACTATATTTGCTCCTCTCTAGTCTTACAGAGGGACGCAGTGGCGCTGCGGGTTAAACCGCTGAGCTGCTGGGCTTGCCGATTGGAAGGTCGGCGGTTCGAATCCGTGTGACGGGGTGAGCTCCCGTTGCTAGTCCCAGCTCCTGCCAACCTAGCAGTTCGAAAACATGCAAATGTGAGTAGATTAATAGGTACCGCTTCAGCGGGCAGGTAACGGCATTCCGTGTAGTCATGCTGGCCACATGACCATGGAAGTATCTACGGACAAACGCCGGCTCTTCGGCTTTGAGACGGAGATGAGCACCGCCCCCTAGAGTTGGACACGACTGGACTTAATGTCAAGGGAAACCTTTACCTTTACCTAGTCTTACAGAACCTCACTGAGCAGGTCTTGTTAATGTGTGTTAATTTCTTTATTAGTATAATTAACAAATCCTGCAGTGATGTACAGACAATGCTGACAGGATATATCTCTGTTTACTGGTCTCTGTTCTGCCACATGTTGAGGATTTTCCACTACCCTTTTCTAACCTGTGCCACTCCCATTATCATGCTAATGCACACCATTAGAGAACTGGAAACTACAGCAATGTGGCCTG